>NW_026941851.1:0-115265 GCF_024139115.2 Armigeres subalbatus
CGCTGCACATTTCATGTAATTCCTACTACTCATTAGTCGCAATTTTTTTTCTTCTCGTCCAAACGACATTCGACCAAACGGCATTCAGCCAATTTTGACAACATCGAGTTAGCGAGGTGAAAATGCTTCGTAAATTACTTCGATTTGGTGAATATCGAGTAAAGGAGATATCGACTTACGGAGGTAACGCAATATGCAAAATTCAAGGGACTTTGAATTTCATTGAGTAAGAGAAAATATCGAGTTACAGAACATCGAGTTAGAGAGGGTACACTGCACTAAGAATTCACAAAATGAGTTCTGATCCCACCCATGGATTACTTTCGGTTTCTCGTGAATCACATTTTATCACTTTTTACTCACTTACGGTCACTTTCAAGTGAATTCTTGTTTATGAGTCTCTTATGTCTCTAATGCATCACTTCCGGTTGCTTTTGACTGACGTTTGTTATTTTCATTCGCTCCTCGCTGGGTCAGGATTTGTGGGTTACTTTTGTATTACTTCCGATTACTAAAAGAATACTTTCGCTTACTTACGAATCACATTCGATCGTTCATGGGTTTCTTCCGGACTCCAACGAGTGTGACTGGCCCTTTCGCGACTTGTCCAGCTTTACTGCTTCTGGTAATTTTTGATTGCTAAGTTGTGTTTGCAAGTTAACTGATGTAGAAGACCACATGATTTATTTTATTGTTTGATATTTTGCTATTTGACCTATGAGTCTGATGGACTTTGACAAAGAGTACCGAAAGTAGTGATTCGTTTCCCAAATTATATTCCATTTAGTCTTATTTTGTCAGTTGCTACCCATAGTTCCTTTAATTTGACCTATAAGACTTATTTACCAGATTCGCATAATTTTCTAGGATTGTCATTTAATGACATCATTAATTCAAATTCCATTTTTTAGCAACCTTGGTTGACACTCGCACTTTTTAATCCTAAATGTTTTCATTGGCGTAAATAAGGGGGGGGGGGTGCCTGGCCCCCTCCAGACCTACTTGTGGCCCCCCCCAGAAAATTTTGAAAAGTAATTCCAACTTAGTCAGTTTTTATTTCATTTACATATTTCCTACATATTTCTTAATTTTGATTATGAATTCTATAAACATATTTTTGTTGCGTTATCACATCTATGACCATTTGTTCATCAAAGCATCGAAATATTTAAGTTGGACCCCGGGAACATTTTCTCGATTTTCAAGCTAAAATCAATGCCGCTTCTAATTCAGTTGCTAGCTTAAAATAATAAATTTGTTCTGCATTTGTTTGACTAGTATCCTGGTCGCAGAAACATAAAAACATAATTGTATTAAGATATAAATATTTCTGTTCTATTAAACTACCATCCGCTTCAAAAAAAGACTGAAGCAACTACATCAAAATGAGCACATGTACACAAATCCGGTCAATGAAATTTCGAACGACCATTCTTTCGAAAATCTTCGAGTTAATCGCAAGGTATGCCGCAAAACAGTTGATCAAATTCCTATGGAGCTTTTTGCTCTCGCTATATAATTCTGGCACAGAAAGATATAAAATTATAAAACTTAAGAATCTTTGTTACAATGACAGAAAAATCAACAACGCATTCCATTGAAAGTATTAGGACAAAACTTAGGCAACCTTCGCTCTCACAACAGAGATTGCATTAAAGAAATATTTTTATAATCCTCAAAAGATCTTGTCCCATTTAATTTTTTGGCGATTTCATAAGGATCATCGGAAAACTCTTTTGTGCCTGCTTTAGTTAGAATTTGTTTTTTAGGATAAAAAAATAGATTTAGAAACCAGTTCGTATCGATTTCAGATCGATTTGGTTGCTTCTCAAGTCTCTTTGATTTTTGCAGAGAAATCTCTCACCTATTCAGAAAACCACAAAAAAGCCTCTTCCTAACGTCAGTAACTACAAAAACCCTATGTTATTCTGGAATTTGATTTATGACTCATGGAATTTATGACTCATAAAAAACAATTCCAAATTTGTGTTCATCGGTACTTAACTATTTCAGCACATAGCATACATTTTGGAATTGCATGAATACTTATATTGATTATGACAAAATTTCGTAGAATTTATTCCACATCTGAAGAGTTTCAAAATTTCAAGTTTAAAAAAAACGAGATCTTTATTCATTAAGTAATCATGGAAATGTTTGAAAATTTTCAGAAATATACTCCTATCGAATTTCATTTATAGATAATTCGTAGAAGATTCTTGAATCTTAGATTACACACTTATCCACATTTAGTAACATGGAGAAGACAAGTTGACACAGACACAGCGTTTTGATGCAATCACAGCATCATTGGAAATCAATTGTATTATTCATGATTTTTTTATGTTGGTTCTAGGACGAATGAGCGATACACTTAGTCAAACAATTTTATTGCAATCCATGCGCACAGTGCTTTAAATCGCCTTTGAAATTACAGCCCACCAGCTGGTGCCATGGCCCCCTAGACCGAGACTCTAGTTACGCCTATGAATGTTTTTCTCTATTGTTGAGAATCATATTGTCTTCAAAATTTCGCTTTTACGAGCGCCCCCTTTCCGCAGCGCTTACGCAACGACGATCCATAAAATAATGGAGGTGCCAATTGAGCATTCCTCTGCACACTTAAATTATTTTGTAGACCTCGGCAAAATTTTTGCCGAGATTCCAACAGCCGAGATCTTGGTAATATTTTTTACTGAAATTCGGTAATTTCTTTACCGAAATTTCGTCAATATTTTGCCGAAATTCGGCAAAGTTGATTTTTTGCCGAGATCTCGGTAACGATTACCGATCACTCGGTAAAGTTTACCGAAATCTCGGTAAAAATTTTACCGAAATTCGTTGAAATTATTACCAATATCTCGGCTGTTGGATTCTCGGCAGTCGGTAAACTTAGAATTTTAAGTGTGTGGTCCATATCTTTCCAGTGCACGCGGGAACCGTGCTCCGAATCAGTACGTCTTTTCACAAATTTATCTTCCGAGAAAGCAAGCATGGATTGTTTTATCCCTCTAGCAGAACCCAAATTTCCATCCATTGCTCCTTCGGCCGCAGTATTGGAAGACAGTACCGGGAAGGATGCTTGAAATAATCATCACCCACATCACCGTAATCGTTATCGTGGCGTTATCGTCGGGCTGTCAGAAGAAGAGGCTGCCACCGTCGTCGTCGTCGTCGTCCACTTACCTTCGACCGGCTCGGGTGGTCGTCACTGGGTCAAACGGCGCCGATTGAGGACGATCACCGGTTCGCAACGTTTCATTCCGAACAAGGCGATTCAGATTTCCGCGAAGGAAATCGACACCCAATTTCCAGCTCATAAACTCCGCAGGTCGTGCAATAGTTCTGGGTACTTGCGTGTTATACGACCGGTTCCGTCGGGCGGGGTGAACGCCTGATTTGGCCTCTTCGGTTTTTGTTTTTATTAGCACCGGGCAGGATTACTGTTGACGGAACCTTCCGGGAAAAAGGATACCCGCTGAAAAAAAATTTCTATTCCATTTCGTTTGCCGACGTAATGTCTATACCCGAGATGGAGGAAAATCATTGGCGTGAATTTCCGATGTTTGGCCCGGGTCCGTTGTTTGATTCAAACGGATGAAAATCTGCAGCTGAGCCGCAGAGTCAAGGGCAGAATTGGGGATTGCAACGGTAAAAAAGCTTTTGACAGACGGAATAATTGCTGAATTAGTATTTCATGAGCAATAAATGTGATGATTAAAGGGAGTCCTGTTGGGCAACATGCCCCATCACAGTTTTTTTTGACGAAACACAGGTCAGGAATTGAAGGCAGCAATGCTTTTGAAAATTGAAGGTCACCCAGCTAGCTCCCAAAGACAGCAATAAAAGTTTCAACTGGGCCACGCTCGATTCTCTCATCGTTCGCCATTCCTTCAAATGGTCGCACAAAAATTTCATTTTATTTAATTCAATTTTCCCCGAATCTTGACTGGCGTTCTTCCTTCTTCCGGATGAAGTCGCTGTTGATTTTTTTTTACTTTGATGCCTTTGTTGTTTTGCTGTCCTAGGGGAAATCGTTTGAGCTCGAGAGAAACGAAAGAATGCAATTGCTGGTTTCCCTTTCCGGTTACCATCGGCTTGGTTTATTTCTAGGAACGTTAGGAGCTTATTTTTATTTTCATCATTTATGGGATACCTATTGACCAAGGTTGACTAAGATTTGTAAGCTCTCTGGCTTCTCTCAGTAATATTGATGTAAACAATCATTCTAATATTTTTGAAATGGAGCATGTTGTAATCATTTTCTTATTTTCTACATTTCCAGGTAATGAAGGCTACTTAGGAAGTACATCATATCCAGGAACAAGTCCCAGTGCTAAAGTAAGAGATATTATATTAGTAATGAAACTGCGCGGCCACAAAGCAAAAAAAAACAGAGCGTAGCATTATTGAAGAAGGGCATTACGTGTCATTTGACTAAATTGTGGAGAAGTTTTTTTTTCTGCTCGAATTCTGCAAGGATTCTGCTACTGCTTAATTCAGATTTACCAAACGGTAATATTTTCAGCTTTCTGTGGCTCGAGATTTCGTACTTCATTAAGTGACACAATAATAAGTGATGCGGATGACCGAATAGCTGCCGCAACCTTTGTTTATTACATTCGTTGCCCATAATCGCATATTTGTAACATTTGCATTTTGATTGATTTTGTAAATCGTTTGTCAATCCTCCCTACTGTCGTATACTCGTCCTAACAAGCCGAACGAAAACTATAAACAAAATTTAAACGGAACCAGCACACAACCGTTCATTACAAATCTGGTCAAAAGACTGACTCATTCTTGCTCGTGTTCGCTTCGCGCAGCATCGCGGTCGGCGCGAGGACCAGGGATGCCAGGGGATATTTTCAAATGTCTTCACAGTTGAGTAAAAATGTCTTCAAATGTCTTCAATATCAAAATTATGATTATCGTTGAAAAAATTTCAAAATCCAATCGATTTGTAATTTCAATCATCTCCTTGCTTTATGTATGGTTTATTTTACACACTAAAATTGTTGGAATTCAAGAGTAAGGGAAATGACTTTCCCTTGGATTTCCTAATGAGTCTTTAAATATAACTCCAACGGATTTTTCTAACTGAATTTCCTTGTGGAATTCTTCTGAATTTATTTTTAAAGAATTGCCTGTAGGGATTCGGAAAAATTCGCCGTCAATACCGCCAATACCGACTTCCATAATGACCTGAAAAAAACTTCCATAAGATTTTCTGAAAAAAAAATTCGGAAGAATTTCTGGAGAAACTTCAGGATAAATTCCTGATGGATTTTTCAGAAACTTCCTAAAGGAATCCCTGAAGAAAATTCCGGAGGAATTGCTGTTGGAACATCCAAAGGATTTTCTCAAGGAACTTTCAGATAAATTTCTGAAAGAATTTCTGGATGAAATGCTAATGGAACTCCCGGAGGAATTACAGGAGAAGTTCCGGAGGGATTTTCTGGAAGAATTACTGAAGGATTCTTCTGAAGAATTCCAGGAGGATTTTCCTGAGGACTTCCTGAAGGATTTTCCTGAGCTATTATTGAAAGGGTTTCTGAAGAAATGTCTGAAGAAACTTCCGGAAGAACTTCTGGATAACTTTTTTGAGGAACTTCCTGAGGTATTGTTCAGGAATATTGCGCAGCAATTTCCGGAGGAAATATCAGAGAAATTCCAGAGTATAGTTCAAGAGGTATTATTGGAGAATCTTTCGGCAACATTCTCGAAGCAACATCAAGAGGAATTCCTGGAGAAACTTCCGAAAGGATTCTTAGAGGAATTTCCGAACGAATGCCTGCATGAGCTTTGAGAGCAATTCCTGAAAGATCTGCTGGAGGAAGTCGTGAAAGAAACAAACTGAGGAATTTCCGAAGGAGCGACTGGACGAATTTCCGACGGAATTCTTGGAGGATCTATCGAAGAAATTTCTGGACGAACTTATGGAGGAGCTGCTAGAGGTACTTCCAAAGGAAACTCTGGAGAAATTTTCTGAAAAATCTCTAAAATCTCTAAAGAAATTGCTGGACGAATTCCTGGTGGAATTTCATGGGAAATTTCAGAAAGAATTCCAGAGATGTATTTACTGGAGAAATTCTTGAAGGGATTCCCAGTTAAAATACTAAATATTTCTTGAAAAAATATCAAAGGAATTCAAGGAAGAATTCAACAAGGAACTGTAACGAGTTTACCCTGAACTTTCTACTGAGTCTTTAATAAAAACTCTGGCGTTTTTTAGGAAATTCCTCTGATTTTTTTTTCAGAATTTTCTCCTGAACAAATAAAAATAATTTACGGTGGCTATTCTGAGAAATATCCATTTAACTTCAGATCAATTTCAATTTCTTGTCGACATTCGTAAGAATTTTCTATGGAATCTGAGAAAATGAAACTAATTTCCTGTGAAAATTTTCGTTTAAATGTGGTACATTGAAAATCCGAAGAGACATCCCTTAACTTCCAAATACAAATGATACTCCGGATTTGTATTTGAAAGACAGAAATACAGACAAATTTAGACAAATTTCTTCTGGAAATAAACATAAATTCTTTGTAGGAGTTCAGATTATTTTCCTGCAAGAACTTGAAAATAATGTTGTGGAAATAAAGATGAATTTCTCGTTTAAATTTTGGTGGAATTCCTTTACTGCCCATACTGAAATTATTATAAATTTCCAAGATAATTTGAAAAGAATTTCCAATTTAAATTCTCTTGAAATTTTATGAGAAATTCCTCGGGCTATTAATGGGAAATTCTCTTTATTTTACACGATTTTTTGGGCCCCAAAATGAAGAATCGATATTCAATTTCTTTCAGAGAACGATGAAGTTAATCATCCTGAACAGTTTTCCGTCTGACTCAAAAATCGAAAGGAACATTGTTAAATTTGAAATTTAAAAATAGATGAAAAATACTTCCTCGACATTTTCGGTCTTGTTTGACGTACGGAATAACATGATTCAAACGCACTATCAAAACACCGCAGGGCACTTGACTCAACCTTTGATAGTTAAAATATGGGCCTGACGTTTTGGGCTGATGGTTCATTCGTTCTGAAATGTTGCACAGCCTAAAATTTACCTTAGTATGTCTTAAATAAAAAATATTATTTTTACTGATTTAGACTTTCACCAGAATTTTTATAACTTCGGTTCAAGTATTCCTGACTATCGTTTGCAATCATAAACGAGGTAGGGCTTTGGGACCCAATTCTCCTTATTTTACACGAATTATTTTCTAAAACGAATTTCATTAAAAAAAAATTAAATCCACGGAAAAATCATCGAGTTCTTCAAAATTTATTCTTTTTCTCTCTTATTCTGGGAATATTGAAAAGATCAGATTAATTATAAATAAATTTAAAAAAAATGGTTCTAGCCCAACAACTCATATTAAAATTCTGTCTTTTTTTGTCGTTCGAAATAAATTAGATTGGTAATTGCGTTCTGATACAATGATCGAAATACCTTTTTAGCAGACACGTCGAAAACGCCACCGCTACCAACCAAGGAAAATTTAAACGAATGCTGCCATCGGGAATTTTTTAACCAGCGTATAACTAAAATGTGTTGCAAGTGTCAACCTTATCAACCGGCTAGTGTAAATGTGTTTTTACGTTTGAAATTTTAAGAAACATTAGTCTATTATGTATAACTTTTGAAATATTTATATGATCTGCATATAGAAGTCATAAAATTTATAAGCTAGTCATCAAATTATATTTTCTATTCGCTGGCTTATTGATTGTCTTCAAGTATCTTTAAATAAGAAGGTAAGTCTTCAAATATTTTAAAAAGTCTTCAAAATGTCTTCATGAAATAAATGTCTTCACAGAGATTCAAATGTCTTCAAATCGAAGACATGTCTTCAAATCTGGCATCCCTGGCGAGGACATCATATTCACAGGTTCTCTCTTTCCAACTCCGTTCATGATTTCATCCATATGCCGCACCGTTTATACTTGCAGAAAAGTGGAACATTCATAACTGTGATCAATCATCGCATCTTCAGACCGCATCGTGCTTTCGTGCTGTGCGGTTCTTTCTCTCGTTGCGGAAGGAAGTTTTAATACTACCCGAAGCTATTTTAATTTCAACAGTGCTTCTCAGCGCTATTTGTACCTTCTGATCACGTTACGATCTTTGCAAGGACCCGTGCCTTCGTTTTACGTTGGACCCGTTTGCGGAAGTAAAATTCCGACAAGCGGTGGTAATGCTGCAGGGTCACCGTTCTGGGAAAAAAAACTCTTAGAAGGTCACGTCTCCACGCTGTGCAATGAGCATTAACAAAAACAAGAGGAAGGGGGAGTCTCTGAATTCTCCACTTCCTTCAAAGAAACAAGGTTTCAAGACCGCCCTGCCAAAGCGCGGAAAAAATAGAAGGAAGCTGGAGAATTCAGATATTCCTTCTAACTCTAATATCGGAAATAATTCTTCTCCAATCGAACTGAGCAATCAGGTCCCAGGTGATTCCGTTCATGCTAAAAAGCAAAGGATTCCGCCAATTGTGGTATCTGTTGCCGAGTTTTCTGGCTTCCGGAATGAGATTTTGGGTAACCTTCAGGGGATCAAGGTTTCACTTCAGATTGCTAGGAAGGGTGACTGCCGCGTTTTGCCGGGATCCTTTGTCGATCGCAAACGTCTTCTTCACTATTTAACTGAGAAGCGCCAAAAATTCTTCACATACGACGACAAAACTGAGCGATTGTTCAAAGTCGTCTTGAAAGGTCTCCCCAGTGATGACAAATCACTGGATGAGATTAAAATTGAAATTTCTCAATTACTTGGATTTTCACCAGTCCAAGTAATTACGATGAAAAAGAAATCCCATTCTGGTACTTCCCAGAGGGGCATTTCTCAAGAATTTTATTTAGTTCATTTTAACAAAAGTGAACTAAATAATATGAAAAGTTTGGAAAAGGCCTGTATTATGTCTCATGTCCGTGTTACATGGGAACATTTCCAAAACCCTACCCAGTGCCGTAAGTGCCAAAAGTGGGGTCATGGAACCAAACATTGTCACATGGATGCTAAATGCATGATTTGTGGTGGAACCTCTCACGCCAAGGACGCATGTCCTGTGAGAGAAGATTCCAATAAATTTAAGTGCGCAAACTGTGGGGGCAATCATAAATCCAATTTCAGGGAATGCCCTTCACCCACCACAATTCACAAACAAATTTTGCCGCTCGTCAACGGGTAGCAAGCACTTCAGTAAATTCCAATTTTTCGAATGTACCTACGTATGCAAACATCGCTGCTGGTAGACCAAATTTCTCTTCTCAAAATGAGGTTTATACCCATGTCCCAACGGAAAATAACGGTCATGTTGCCGATTCAGGTAGCATGACTGCTTCCTGATTTTGATTTTTAACAGAACAATTGCATCACATGATTGATGCAATGTTCAAAGCAAATACCATTCCTGAAGCTGTTCAGGTTGGAATAAAGTACACACAAAAATTGTTATCGGACTCCGTTTCAATGGATCCAAATAATTGTGTGAAAGTTCTAAATTGGAATGCCCGCTCTCTAAAGGGTAAGGAAGATGAATTATTCAACTTCCTTTCAGTTCATAATGTGCATATTGCCATTATAACTGAAACGTATTTAAAACCAGGACTCTCTATTAAAAGAGATCCAAACTATTTTATCTACAGAAATGATCGTCTTGACAGCGCCTGTGGTGGGGTCGCCATTGTCATTAATAGACGTATCAAACATAAATTATTTTCTTCGTTTGAAACCAAAGTTTTTGAAACCTTGGGAGTTTCTGTTGAAACAAATTTTGGACAATTTTCCTTCATTGCAGCCTACTTGCCTTTTCAATGCAATGGGCAGCAAAAGAATTTGTTGAAAGCTGATCTTCAAATTCTGACTCGCAACAAATCAAAATTCTTCGTAATTGGTGACTTCAATGCCAAACACCGTTCATGGAATAATGCTCAAAGCAATTCCAATGGTAAAATTTTATTTGAAGATTGTTCTGCGGGATATTATACTGTTCAATATCCCAATGGACCAACTTGTTTTTCTTCCAGTCGAAATCCTTCTACAATTGATTTAGTTTTAACGGATTCAAGTCAGCTGTGTGGCCAATTGGTAACTCATGCTGACTTTGACTTGATCACCTTCCTGTGACATTTGAAATCTCACAAGAAGCCATTTATAATCCAATCAGCTCTACTTTAATTATCATAGAGCTGATTGGGATTTCTCTCAAAACGTATATCGATAGGAATCTTGATGTTGATATTCCTCTCGATACCAAAAGTGATATTGATAATGCTCTCGTATCTTTGACAAATTTAATCGTCGAAGCCAGAGGCATTGCAATTCCGAAATGTGAAGTTAAATTCAACTCCATTATTATTGACGACGATCTTCAGCTACTGATCCGTCTTAAAAATGTGAGAAGAAGGCAATACCAAAGAACTCGCGATCCCGCGTTGAAAGTTATTTGGCGAGATTTGCAAAATGAAATTAAAAAACGTTTCGCTATTCTGAGAAATACCAACTTTGAGAATAATGTCTCGAAGTTGGATCCCAGTTCGAAACCCTTTTGGAAATTAACAAAAATTCTCAAAAAACCTCAAAAGCCAATTCCAGCGCTTAAAAAGGGAAATAAAATTTTATTAACAAATGGCGAAAAGGCTCAAAAACTTGCTCAGCAGTTCGAGAGTGCCCATAATTTTAGTCTAGGTCTAGGAGGATCAGGTTACACGGAGCTTCGAAGACATTCTCAATCAAGAGAATGTTTTTGACCCTTCGTTGGGAACCAATTTGGATGAAGTGAGATCTATTACTAGAAAATTTAAAAATATGAAAGCCCCGGGTGATGATGGTATTATCTACATACTTATCAAAAAACTTCCTGAGAGCTCTTTATCTTTTTTGGTTAAATGTCAAATGTTTTCAATTGGCATAATTAATGAATGGAAAAACGCCAAAGTTGTTCCAATTTTGAAGCCAGACAAAAATACAGCTGAGGCTTCTAGTTATCGCCCAATCAGTTTGCTTTCTTCAATAAGCAAACTGTTTGAAAAGATTATTTTAAATAGAACGATGGTTCATATTAATGACAATTCTATTTTTGCTGATGAGCAATTTGGTTTTCGCCATGGGCATTCAACCACTCATCAGTTATTAAGAGTTACGAACTTAATTCGGCTGAACAAATCTGAAGGATATTCGACTGGAGTTGCTCTTCTTGATATAGAGAAAGCATTTGACAGTGTCTGGCATGAAGGTTTGATTGTAAAATTGATGAATTTTAATTTTCCTCTGTACATTATTAAACTGATCCAAAATTATTTATCAGATCGCTCACTGCAGGTAAACTATCAGAATTCTAAATCTGATAGATTACCTGTAAGAGCTGGTGTTCCCCAAGGCAGCATACTGGGGCCCATTTTGTATAACATTTTTACTTCTGACTTACCTGATTTACCACCAGGGTGTCAAAAATCTTTGTTTGCAGATGACACGGGCCTTTCAGCCAAAGGGCGAAGCCTTCGTGTCATTTGTAGTAGATTGCAAAAAAGTTTGGATATTTTCTCCACTTACTTGGAAAATTTCCCCGAATGCTTCCAAAACTCAGCTTATAATTTTTCCACATAAGCCGAGAGCTTCTTATTTGAAACCTTCTAGCAGACATATTGTCACTATGACTGGGGTTCCAATTAATTGGTCTATGAAGCTAAATATTTAGGACTTCTGCTAGATCAAAAATTAACTTTTAAAAATCACAATGAAGGCCTTCAAGCCAAATGTAACAAATATATTAAGTGTCTCTATCCACTTATAAACAGAAAATCAAAACTTTGTCTTAAGAACAAACTTTTGATTTACAAACAAATTTTAGACCTGCCATGTTGTATGCTGTGCCAATATGGACTAGTTGCTGCAATACCAGAAAGAAGGCACTCCAGAGGATTCAAAATAAAATTTTGAAAATGATTCTAAAGTTGCCTCCGTGGTATAGTACCAATGAACTTCATAGAATTTCTAATATTGAGACATTGCAACAAATGTCCAACAAAATAATTTCCAATTTTAGACAAAAATCGTTGCAATCTTCTATTGCAACGATTAACTCCTTGTACCCTTAGTATAAAATAGGTTAAGTTTAGTTTAAGTAGAAAACATTGTAATTCCTACATGGTTCAATTCAACCAGAGGAAAAAATTCTAACTGCTAGAGGCAATTGAAATGTATTAATAATAACTAAAAGCGTAACATAGCAAATAAGGATGATAGTGTTAAGAAAACACGGAACACCTAGTCTAAGAGATGAATGCATGTATTAGATAATTAGCAAATAAAATTAGTTAAAAAAAAATCATCGCGTCTTTTAGAAGTTAGCTCACAAGCTCGTTGCGATGTTTTCACTTTGACGTTCTTACACTGAACAAATATTGTAGTCTTTATTTCTTCAAAATAATCAGATGGCAGGTGGGTGGCACGCCGCCATGTTTTTGCAGCCAACATCTCAGTGTAAAATTCATGATAGTATGTGTTTTGTTTACAAGCATCACATCTGATTCTCATTAGGATACAGAACTGTCAGTGGGATACGGTCGCTTGATGTTGGCTGCAAAACAAACCTATTGTGTGAGATAGGGATGCCACCGGGCTGTCAGATGGCTAATCGTATTCACTACACCTACAAGCTCAATCATTTCCAGCTTACCACAGATAATCAAGATAATAAAGCCTATTTTGCTGTTTTTGGAATTAATGCAATAAATTGATCTTCTGAACGATCCGCAGGCTTCTTACAAAATGAACAAAAATGCGAGTGTTACAAATATGCGATCATGGGCAGTTCATGACCGTACATAAACTAACCTCTTACTTACTTATTTATGGATCTGTAGGTGTAGGTGGTGCAAAGGCCTGGTTATCGCTTTAACCTGTTGCCAGGTTAGATTTCGGTCGACTGCTTTTATTTCTTTATTGATGCTTCGCCGCCATGAGCCTCTGGGTCTGCCTCTGCTGCGATGTCCCGCTGGGTTCCAGTCTAATACTTGTTTACAGATCTCGTTTCCGCCCCTACGTAGAGCGTGGTCGACTCAGCCCCATTTCCGATCCCGAATTTCTGTTGCTATCGGCCTCTGGTGACAACGACGACGGAGCTCGTTGTTAGAAATCCAGTTGTGAGGCCACCAGACCCGAATTATATACCGCTGGCATCTGTTGATGAACACCTGCAGCCGTTGAGTATTCTCCACTAATACACACCATGTTTCGCTAGCGTATAACAGCACAGATTTCACGGATTCAGATTAGAGTTGAAAATTCGTATTTTGGTGCGTTCACTTATCTGTCTGTTTTTCAGATATTTCTTAAACTCGCAAAGGTAGCCCTGGCTTTCTTGATCCGTGCGCCTATGTCGATCTTGGTACCGCAGTCTGACGCCATTTGGCTACCAAGATATTGGAAGCTTTCAACATTCTCCACTGGTTGCCCGGCTACTGTGAAACTGGAAGGAGTCACCGTGTTTACATCCAACGATTTGGTTTTGTTGACGTTGATGATTAAACCTGCCGAAGAGGAGCGCTCGGCAAGGTCGTTGAGCTTACTCTGCATATCAGAGCGCCGTTGCGCGAGGAGTGCAACGTCATCAGCCAATTCGAAGTCGTTTAGGTGCTCCATAGTTATAGGCTGCCATAACAGCCCGCGGTTTGGTTCACGGTCAATCGCATCTACCAGAATCTCATCGATTACGATGAAGAACAGTAACGGTGATAGAATACATCCTTGCCTCACACCAGCTACGACCCGGATAGGGTCGGACAGGACCCCATTGTGCAGCACTCTACACGAAAAGGCCTCGTACTGTGCTTCGATGAGGCCGATGATTTTCTCAGGAACCCCCTTGCGTCTCAGGGCGCCCCAAATATTCTCGTGATTGAGACGGTCGAAAGCTTTTTCGTAGTCAATGAATACCAAGTAAAGGGACTCTTGGAATTCGTTGATCTGCTCCAGAATGATGCGGAGCATGACAATATGGTCCACACAGGATCTTCCGGCACGGAATCCGGCTTGCTGCCGCCGGAGAGTCGGAGTTACGGAGTTACGAAATAAACGATGCAGTTGTTGAGCGGATGTCATGGGGTCAGCTTTGAGCATCTCGGCTGATATGCGATCGACCCCTGGGGCTTTATTCGATTTCATGCTTTGGATGGCTGTTTGAATCTCTAGCAGTGATGGAGCTTCGGTATTGACGCGTGTTATACGTCAGATCCTAGGCAGATCATGCCGAGGTGGTGATGGCCTGGCTGGCACTTGAAAAAGTTGTTCGAAGTGCTCGAACCAGCGTTTCAGCTGGTCAGTTGGGTCGGTCAATAACTGATCATTCGCGTCTTTCACAGGCATAGTTGCATTCATCTTCGCCCCGCTTAAGTGTCGTGATATATCATAGAGGAGGCGAATGTTCCCGGTTGCGGCGGCTCTCTCTATCTCCTTCGTCGGCCAGAGAGTCTGCTTGTCCCGTCGACATGAGCGTTTTACTTCCTTCTCAAGAGCCGCGTATCGTTGACGGGCTAAGACTTTGGCTCATCTGGTTTTCGATCGCTCTATCGCGGCTTTGGCTTCTCTTCGCTCCTCTATCTTCCTCCAGGTCTCATCGGTGATCCATTGTTTTCTCTGGGTGCGCAGTTCGCCCAGATTGTTCTCGCTGGTAGCGATGAAGGCATTCTTGATGGCGGTCCATTGGTCTTCCACGCTGCCACCTTCCGGAATATCTGCAGCACGCGTCTCCAGTTCTTCAACGAAGGACCGTTTTACCGTGGCATCTTCCAATCGGCATGTGTTGAACTGTCGTCCAACTCTTTCCTTCTGCTGACGAATCTGCGCAATACGCAGGCGTATTTCGCCGATGAGGAGGTAATGATCAGACGCGATATCGGCACTACGTTTATTCCGTAAATCAAGAAGGCTCCATTTCCATTTTCGGCTGATGCAGATGTGGTCGATTTGATTTTCTGTAAAGCCGTCACGAGAAATCCACGTGACCTTGTGAACTGGTCGATGAAGGAAGAGCGATCCCCCGATCACCATGTCGTTAATACCACAACATTCTCCGAGCAGCTCTCCGATTTCGCTAATTTCTCCGAGACCGTGGCGTCCCATAATGCGCTCATGGTTCGAGTTGTCGGATCCGATCTTCGCATTGAAGTCGCCCAAACAGATCTTGATATCACCCTTCGGAATTCTATCTACGACGGCATTGAGTTGACTGTAGAAGTTCTCTTTGTCTTGCAGATCGGCAGCATCGGTTGGCGCATAACATTGGATTATAGTAGGAAGCCAACTCCGCGATGCCGGGGAGCGTGTTCACCTCGTAAACCAGAGTATAGCAGAACTTGTCCCGACGGCGTTCTGTGTTCTCCAAAGTTTGGCCAACGGACTTCACTCAGTCCCAGGATCTCAAGCTTCATGCGGCGTGCCTCATTGGCAAGTTGTGCCAATTTACCCTGCTGGGCTAGGGTTAAAACGTTCCATGTTCCTAACTAACCTCTGGGATTGTGGATTGTGTCCTAAACTAACCTTTGGGATTGTGAAAAGTGTTCTCACCATGTTTTTTTTTCTCTGTTTCACATCTCTGCCTAACTTCAACTGGAACTACAGTGCACCCTCTTTAATACGGTGTTTTATAACTCGATATTTTCCCTAACTCGATGAAATTCAAAGTCCCTCGAATCTAGCATACTGCGTGCCCTTCTTAAGTCGATACCTCCCTCACTCGATATTCGCTAAGTGGAAGTAATTTTCCAATGTATTTTCACCACACTAACTCGATGTTGTCAGAAATGGTTCACATGCACAATATACACGGTCTCGGGCTATTTGACCGAATGCCGTTTGGCCGAATAGTTAAAAATAAACTTAAATTGTAAGTAGTAAAAGGTGATTAATGTGAGTTGGAGTGAGACACTTGAAGTGAAAAGTGTGAAATGAGAAGTGGAAAGTGAGTAATGAGAAGCGAAAAGCAAGAAGTAATTAGTGAGAAGAGGAAAGTGAGAAGTGGAAAATGAGAAGTATGAAGTTGGAAGTGAGAAGAGAACAGTATGAAGTAAGAAGTGGGAATTGAAAAGTGAGAAGTGAGTAGTGAGCACTGAGAAGAGGCAAGTGAAAAGAGTGAAAATGTAAGAAGTGAGAAGTAAGAAGTGAAAAGTAAGAAGTTCAAATTAAGAAGTGAGAATAAAAAGTGAGAAGTGCCAAGTGAGCTTCCTTCTTCCTTGTTCCCTCTCCCTTCTACTATCTTTCTTCTCGATTTTTTAAAATTTCCGTTATTTCTCCTTCTT
Organism: Armigeres subalbatus; assembly: GCF_024139115.2. NCBI lineage: Eukaryota > Metazoa > Arthropoda > Insecta > Diptera > Culicidae > Armigeres > Armigeres subalbatus. The sequence continues at coordinate 16,308 of NW_026941851.1, forward strand.
TCTTTCCTCTTCCCTCTACTTAATCTCGCTTGCTTCCTTCTTTACTCGTTAGAAAGAAGTTAGAAGAAAAAAGTAAGAAGTGAGAATTGAGGATTGAGATGTGAGTAGTGAGGAGTGAGTAGTGTGCAGTGAGAAGAGAGAAGTGAAAAGTGAGAAATGAAAACTGAGAAATGAGGAATACGAAGCAAGGATTGAGAAATGAAAAGTGATAGCAAGCAGGAAAAAATAACAAGAGTTAGGTGAGAAATGAGAAGTAAGATGTGAGAAGTAATATGTGAGAAGTAAGAAGTGTAAAGTAAGAAGTGAGAAGTGAGAATTGGGAAAAGAGAAGTAAGATGTGCTAAGGGATAGGTGAGTAGGGAGAAGTGAGTAGTAAAAAGTGAGGAGTGAGGAGTGAAGTAAAAAACGGGAAGTAAGAAGTAAGAAATGAGAAGTAAGAATGTGGCTGGTGTGAAGTGAGTTGTGAGAATTAAAAATTGTGAAATTAATCCTAAGTCTTTCCATTTCTTCATTCCTCTTTTGCTCCTTTCCTGCAATTTCATCTGACCAAAAATTTATTTGGCCAAAGCGAAATACGACCGAGTTGTTAATTTTGCCGAAAAGGCACTCTTCCATATTACGTCTTTTGGCTGAATAGCCAAAGTAACAATTCTGTGACCATTGGGTTTTATATGAATTTTAATAAGGTTTTATTGTGGGAATAATTGAAGCCTATTGTTTTATGGTGGTCATAAACAATGCTAACGAACAAAGGTTTTATATCACTCTTGAGATATCCATAAAACTCTTATAAACCATGTTTTAGAACTAAACTTTTTGTTAGCTTTGAAGTTTTAATAATAGTTTTATTATTGCTTTCAAATGCGTCATATGCGTTTGGATCACTGCTTTAAAACTACTCAACGCGAATCGATCTTTTCGCCATGTTGATTTTGGAAAGCAGTGTTGCTGTAAAACTTATAATTTAAGCATTCAATAAGACCCATAATGAGGTTAGTATATTTTTACCGACATAATGTGAATGACATGTGTTTCTGATAAACTTAAGATGCTTCTCATTTCCCAAGTTAAAAAAAATCTTAAAAACGACAAGTGAAAAATCCCCTGGCCATACGAATCTCCGGTGCTATCCAATAATACCAATAAAGGTTTGGCAGAAACAATTCGATTTCTGTCAATAGTAATTTTGTTCTATGAGCATGGTTATTTGAAAATTATTGAACTGTAACTCTTATGTTAGTTATGATTTTGATTTGGGAAATGAGACACATAAATATGAAATGCTGTTAAATATATGCACGGCTTTTCATGAATCCACGATGATTTAGAGTTTCTGGTTTTCAAAAAAAGGGAAGGAGGAAATTTTAATAATTTTTGCATTTTTGCTCATGCACATGTCCTCCTGATTAAAGAATTTGCCCTTGTAACATACACACATATTTAATTGCTACAAATTACACCGAAAATACGAATTGGTAATGTTCCACATATTCGTAGGTTCACTAATTTCAGAAAATTACTAGCATTCGTAGATTTCTTATACGGATCCGCAAATCCGCCGAGAGCTTTAATTTCCACAGATTTGGCATCGTTGCCCGTAGGATGAAAAAGTGCTTCCCGCATCAGCCACCAGGCTGCATGTTATCGAACCGAACCCAAGCAGCACATATCGAATGAATTTTGTTACAGCAACTTGATTGTGACTGATTCTGGTTACATATAAGTTGCAGTAATCTTTGTGTAACATGTGTGCTGCTGAGGAAGGCCATCTGTTGTGGGAAGTGTAATCATGACAAAGTTTTATAACAAGTTTAAAACGGTCATGAAGTAACCAAGGAGAAATACTGAGGTTATCACAAAAGCCATTTAGCTTCACCAGATTTTTTGTTTTCATAAAAAGGAATGTCGCTATGTTGAAATAATAATCAACGTCATAGCCACGATTGAAAAAAAATACATCACTTACCATCAAATAGACTATTCATTAGTGGAATTAAATTATTTCTGAGGTTTTTTGATAGAAGCACGGTTACTTTATAACAAACTATTTGAAATTGAAATATTTTGAGCAGTTTGGATAATTATTTAATTTCCTATTTTCATTTAATTATTCGATAATTCCGAGGCGCGTTGATTTTAAGCGTCGACAACCTCGATATTCACGATAAATTTGGTTGCGCATGTCATTCTGATGTATGAACTACTTAAACATCAACCATTTCATGTGAAATCAGAAGTATCATTTTCCACACATCAGCTTTACATAGGGGACATTGTTATCTAGTGAAAATAAAAATAAAGGCACTCGAACGACAATAAACATAATCCATAAATTGAAAAAGTTTTATTGTTACTCTTATGATGGTCATGACAACCTCTTATAGAGTATCAACAAATTCAATACAATGTTTTATTGCAGTTTTATTACTACTCTTAATACGGTTTTAATAACTTTTTCCAGATTGGTCCATTAGGCCGGAAGGCTATCTTAATGATGTTATGAAGAGGTTTTGGTTGAGTTATTAGTTTTATTAGCAACTGGTCATGAAAATCAGAGCATGATAAATCTTAAAATGTTACTTGGGAGGTTATAATGCCGAAAATGTCGTTTGACTGAAATGGTTGTTTACAGGAAAAGCCATAAACCACGAGCCACGGCTGTAAACCAAAACCATGGCATTTAATTTTCTAGCATAAACGAATGCCTTGTAAATGATTTTTTATGCTAGGTAAAATTCCGTCCTTAATATTTCTCAAGAAACGCTTTTGTTGCTATTTTGAGTGAACGTCTCATGATCCATTTGCACCATATTGTTTTTTACGGGGTCTGGGTTATTTGGCATAAAGTTATTTGGCATAACGCCATTTGGCATAAGGTCATTTGGCGAAAAGGCCATTTGGCATAACGGACATTTGGCATAATTTGGAACTGTTAGAGGGAAAGGGTTTTTTAATGTATTTTTTCACATAGTTAGAGTAGATCGAGGATATGTTCTGATAGATTTAGACTAATGATAGACAGGAAGGATGGCCAAACGAAACGGCTACTTCCGAGAAAGGGATCACATCCGTCATTGACTTATTCCAGGAAAACGCCTACATAAAAAAAGAATTTTAAATCCCCTTACTGGATTCCGACAATTTTGAAGAATGGATCAAATCCAAGATTGCCTCAATCCAAGCAAAAGCTTACTTTCATAGAAGGAATCACATTCAACATTGCCTTACCTGGGATCAAATTCAATATTGTTTCAATCCGAGCAAAAGCCTACTTTTAAAGAAGGAATTACATCCGTCATTGTCTTACCTTGAACCAACGCCCGGAGTTAAATTCACCACCTTATTCCAAGAAAACGTCTACCTTCAAAGAACGAATCACATCTACCGTTGCCGTATTCTGAACAAACTTCTATTCTCATAAAAGCAATCACTTTTAATTTTGAAGAAGGGATCAAATCCCCCATTGAATTTTTGCGAGCAAACGCCTACTTTTAAAGCAGGTATCACATCAACCATTTGCCATAATTCGGCCAAACGCCTACTTTTATAGAAGGGATCACATTCACCATTGCCTTAATCCGGACAAGTGCCTACTTTTCAAGAAGTGATCATATCCACCCTGGCCTTAATCCGAGCAAGCGCCTAGTTTTAATGAAGGGATCACAACCACCATTGCCTTAATCCGGTTGAGCACCTATTTCTAAAGAAGGGGTCACATCTACCATTGCCTTATGCCGAGCGAACGCCCTAATTTAAAGAAGAGATCACATCCACAATTGTCGTAATCCGAGCAAGCGCATAATTTTAAAGAAGGGATCACATCCACCATTGCCCTAATCCAGACAAACGCCTAGTTTCAAAGTTTTGTTCGGCCAAATTTCATATTTGGTCAAACACCTTTCGACCAAATGACCCTACCTGTCGTCTGGCTGAATGTCATTCGGCGAACGGCACTTGGTTGAATAACTCTTTAGGCTGAAAGTCAGTTAGCCAAATTCCATTAGGCCGAATGAAACGTTTGTTCGAAACGGTATTAGGTCGAAAATGGTTTGAATGAAAATGACCTTTGTCCGGAAGCGTCAAGTAGCGGAATGGACGAACTGGTAATTTGACCGAGAAGTTGTTTGCCTTAACAGTTCATATGGGTGAAACTGTCATTTGGCCGACCATTCGTTTGACTGAAAAAGTTATTATCCGAAAAGATCATTTGGCTCGAAAATGTTCTTTCAGCAACCGTTTAGGCCAAACGGCATTGTCTGCTAAATGATCTATTCGGCTTTTTTGGCAAAATGACAAATTTTACAGATCTACACTTTCGGCCATATACCCATCTTCTTGCGGTCACACGATCGCCAATTGGGTTGTTTAGGAGTACACTCAACCCTCTTTTTACGTCACTTATTGGGGGGGCGTAAACCAAATGTGACATAAAAAGAATTTTTACTAAAATTCCTAGTATTTCACTTAATTTATTGATCGTTGTATACTTTTAAATACATTCACTTACGTCTTACATGAGGTATTGTAAGATCTCTCCGAATCCAGGCATATGAGATGTTATAAGATCTCCAAATTGTCCTGGAGTTTGAATCAAATAGCCTACCGAATCACCCAAAGCCTTCATGATGTCCCAAGCCGTGGTATCAACTCTATTATGTTCTCCGAGAATTTGTCTTTCACTTGCGTCTCAAAACAAGACATATAAGGTGTTGTAAGATCTCCAAATTGTCCTGGAGTTTGAATCATATGGTCTAATGAATCAACCAACCTTCGCAAATTGCATGTCCCCCTCACCACTATCGTTCGTTCGGCATCTCACTCGGCTACTCTTCCTATTTTTCAATTTCATCTTCATTTGCCGCTAACTTTCATCTTCTCAGTAACTGAGTAAAACTGGATAAAATTCCCGTGGAAAAAAAGAGACGGCAATACAATTTTACTCAGTCAAAGTTTGAGTGCTGCATTCTTTGTCGGTCGTTCGAAAACTGTTTTCGTTTCTGCTACAAATCAACTGAAGGCTTCGTGATCGGCGCTTCTTGTGCTACAGTTTTTCCATTCGCTACTGCACAGGAAAAAGGTAAATCGAACTTATTCAATGATGAAGAAGAATTTTGTCATGACCGGAAATATTTTAACGGAATCATCAAAATGAAAGCAGCAAAATGTTGCACAACACGCCGAGTTTCGAGTTGCCAAAACTATTTGTGACGGCAGCGCACACCTCACACCATCCGCGCTACCGAGAAAAATCCTCTAAACCATTAAAAATGCTGCATTTCAGATTCATTTCCAAGTATTTTCTGTCACAAAATACAACGAAAGTGTTATTTTGTTTTACTTTGTACTGATTCAATATATCGATATCGAAAGCAAAAATATCGATATGACCCATATAAAGCAAAATATCGATACAAAAATATCGGATATCGAAACAAAAATATCGATATCCCGATATATCGGAAGTATCGGAACGTCCCTAAGCCTAGTAGCTCGAAAATTACGAGAAAGTTTCAAGCAAGTTCTGGGTGGTTCCAAAGATTTGTCAAAAGGCATACTTTGCATAATGTAGGGATCAGAGGCGAAAGCGTATAGGCTGATGTCACAGCGGCAGATGCTTTTAACATTTGCTAAAGATATGAAGGAAAAGGGATATTCACCGCATCAGATTTTTAACATGGTTGAAACTGGGCTTTTCTATAAGAAAATGCCCTCCCGCTTTTACTTAACCATATCGCAGAAGCATGCGAAAGGTCACAATTTCTCCAGACAGCGTTAACTCTCTTGATATGTTGTTTTTTTTTTGGGGATTTCGACTGGATTAGTTGCTAATATTCAGGATTTTCCACGGGGATGACAAGCTACGCCATCTTTGTCACATCTTTTCTGAATCACCAATACGAGTGCACTGCGAATGCAACATAAACAATTGCGAGGGTGAAAATGATATAAAACGAACAAAGGCATAGACAGTACCTTGTGCAACTAGCATTCTAAATAATTGACCAAATAAGTTGAACATTCTTAAGTTTGAAGCATGGAATCGAGTGTAAAATTGTTTTAATTGAAAATTCGTTAAAATTTTCTCTATTTTCTCATGATTGCATCATGTTGCATTATTGAATGATATGGGCGTTTTGCATCATATTCTCCTGTAAAAACGTAAACATTCAAAATTCACGCACATACTATTGCAAATTAAATCAGTATTGGGGTAATTTGACATTGCACTGTGGTCCAGGATACAGATTTACGCGGAAAGATGAATTTTACGCCAAAACTATATTTTTTAGAAAAAACTGTTGTTCTACAAAATTGTTCGAAATAGTAAGGCCATCATTTTGGTTTTACCAAAAAATAGGGTGGCCCATCATATAAAAAAAATTAGAAAATATTTTTTAAATTAATGATTTCGTGTGTGTTACTTCTACGTGAAGTTAAACGATTTACAATGATATGGAAATGCTAATATCATCTTCCAAACTTGGACGTACATGTTCATGATAGCATTAGAGGCGAAAGTATAGAATTGATAGTTCCGTTAGGATACGGCAGGCATGAAGAATGTTTTTATAGAAGTCGATTTGAAAGCGAGCGGAGGGCAATATTTGTGATGGCATATATCGCACGACCTTCCTTCTGCCAAGCTCTCGTATGAAGGGGGAGGGAAGAACATCAGTGTGGAAGCTAATGCTATCATGAACATGTACGTCCAAGTTTGGAAGATGATATTAGCATTTCCATATCATAATAAAGAATATTAATTTCTTTTTCTATTTCTCGGAGTATTGGCATGTCATGTTCTACAAAGTTGTAGCGCAGCTTATTCCAATCAATTTTGCTAAAAACTTTTTCTGTAGCTCTTAAGTTGGCTGATTTAGAGCAATTTTACCTAATTAGATTAGGGTGTACCTCAAAAAACCAGTATTTTAATCTAATTTTTTGTTTCAGATTTCTCGAAAAAGTCGTCTTCAGGTGACTTTTAGAGCTCAAAAAATGCAACTTTTGATGGGTAAATATGCACAATATCTTTTTCCGATCAAAAGTTATAATCATTTTTCTGTCAAAATTACATTTTTTTCATAAGTTGATATCTCCGGTTAGGGCAGACCAAAAAAATATGTTTACACGGCATTTGAAAGAGAAATTAATATTCTTCATTATGTCAAAAAATTGGGGATATGTTATTTTTTTATCTCAAATTTCACCAATTTTACTAAAATCATGTTTTTTCAAATAAATTGATATAACTCGACAACGGAAGAAGATACAGACGATATTCTTATAGCAAAACACGCGTTTTGAAAAGCCCCAAAAGTCTTCAGAAGGTGACATCCGTGAAAAATAAAAAATGAACTGAGCAGATCATAAATCTTGTTTTTTGAGGGACACCCTAATCCTGGTAAGTAAAATTACTCTAAACAAGTGAGCTTAAGAGCTACATAAAAAGTTTATATAGTAAAGTTGATTGGAAAAAGCTGCGCTACAACTTTGTAGAACATTTTACGTCAATATTGAAAAAAAATGAAGGTTTTACATTTTTATAAAATGGCCCACCCTATTTTTCGGTAACTCTATAATAAGGGCCCAAGTATCCAGAAAACTTTGTACAAAAATTTTGTTTCTTAAAAGTATGCTTCAGACCGAAAATGCATCTTTTCTCGTAAATCTTGCAATACGATGATAATGATAAAACTTATAAAAAGTGTTAGAGCTGTAGATTTTTATTTTTCATTTCTCACGAATGTCATCTTCTGAAGACTTTTGAGGCTTTTCAAAACGCGTGTTTTGCTATAAGATTATCGTCTGTATCTTTTCCGTTGTCGAGTTATATTAATTTATTTAAAAAACATGATTTTAGTAAAATTGGTAAAACTTGAGATAAAAAATAACATATCCCCAATTTTTTGACAAAATAAAGAATATTAATTTATCTTTCAAATGCCGTGTAAACATATTTTTTGGTCTGCCTAACTGGAGATATCAACTTATGAAAAATGTAATTTTGGCAGAAAAACGATTATAACTTTTGATCAGAAAAAGATATTGTGCATATTTACCCATCAAAAGTTGCAATTTTTTAAGCTCTAAAAGTCACCTGAAGACGACTTTTTCGAAAAATCTAAAACAAAAAAAGTAGATCAAAAATACTGTTTTTGAGGTACACCTAATCCAATTAGGTAAAATTGCTCTAAATTAGCCAACTTAAGAGCTACAGAAAAGTTTTTAGCAAAATTGATTGGAATAAGCTACGCTACAACTTTGTAGAACATAACATGTCAATGTTCCAAGAAAAAAAAAATATTTTCTAATTTTTTTATATGATGGACCACCCTATTTTTTGGTAGAACCATAATGATGGCCTTACTATTTCGAACAATTTTGTAGAACAACAGTTTTTGCCTTTCTCGTATACTAAGTATACGGTAAAGGCTATATGATCGCTCCAAAAACAAACTTTTTATAGAAGGCCCGGAGACCCATAGTGTTATATACCAATCGACTCAGTGCGACGAATCGAGGTGATGTCTGTGTGTGTGTGTGTGTGTGTGTGTGTGTGTGTGTGTGTGTGTGTGTGTGTGTGTGTGTGTGTATGTGTGTGTGTATGTGTGTGTGTGTGTGTGTGTGCAAAACTACTCAAAAAATGTCACTCATTTTTCGGGCACTTATCTTCAACCGATTTGCTCACAACAAGTTGCATTCGACGCAGAATCCTGTCCCATTGTTTCCTATTTGAAATTGGCCAGATCGGACTATGGGATCAGAAGTTATGGCCAAAATACAAATTCATACGAAAAAATCGCGTAAAAAATGTCACTCATTTTTCGGGCACTTATCCTCAACCGATTTGCTTGCAACAAGTTGCATTCGACGCAGATTACTGTCCCGTTGTTTTCTATTTGAAATTGGCCAGATCGGACTATGGGATCAGAAGTTATGGCTAAAATACAAATTCATACGAAAAAATCGCGTAAAAAATGTCACTCATTTTTCGAGCACTTATCCTCAACCGATTTGCTCGCAACAAGTTGCATTCGACGCAGAATCCTGTCCCATTGTTCTCTATTTGAAATTGGTCAGATCGGACTATGGGATAAAGTTATGGCCAAAATACAAATTCATACGAAAAAATCGCGTAAAAAATGTCACTCATTTTTCAGGCACTTATCCTTAACCGATTTGCTTGCAACAAGTTGCATTCGACGCAGAATCCTGTCCCATTGTTTCCTATTTGAAATTGGCCAGATCGGACTATGGGATCGGAAGTTATGGCCAAAATACAAATTCATACGAAAAAATCGCGTAAAAAATGTCACTCATTTTTCGGGCACTTATCCTCAACCGATTTGCTTGCAACAAGTTGCATTCGACGCAGATTACTGTCCCGTTGTTTTCTATTTGAAATTGGCCAGATCGGACTATGGGATCAGAAGTTATGGCTAAAATACAAATTCATACGAAAAAATCGCGTAAAAAATGTCACTCATTTTTCGAGCACTTATCCTCAACCGATTTGCTCGCAACAAATTGCATTCGACGCAGAATCCTGTCCCATTGTTTCCTATTTGAAATTGGTCAGATCGGACTATGGGATCAGAAGTTATGGCCAAAATAAAAATTCATACGAAAAAATCGCGTAAAAATATCACTCATTTTTCGAGCACTTATCCTCAACTGATTTGCTCGCAACAAGTTGCATTCGACGCAGAATCCTGTCCTATTTGAAATTGGTTAGATCGGACTATGGGATCGGAAGTTATGGCCAAAATACAAATTCATACGAAAAAATCGCATAAAAAATGTCACTAATTTTTCGAGCACTTTTCCTCAACCGATTTGCTCGCAACAAGTTGCATTCGACGCAGAATCCTGTCCCATGGTTTCCTATTTGAAATTGGTCAGATCGGACTATGGGATCAGAAGTTATGGCCAAAATACAAATTCATACGAAAAAATCGCGTAAAAAATGTCACTCATTTTCCGGACACTTATCCTCAATCGATTTGCTCACAACAAGTTGCATTCGACGTAGAATCCTGTCCCGTTGTTTCCTATTGAAAATTGGCCATATCGGACCATGGGATCGAAAATTATACCATTTTTTATGAAAAATCGCTAAAAATGTCACTCATTTTTCAGGCACTTTTCCTCAACCGATTTGCTCGCATTTGCATTCGACGCAGAATGTCTCATATTTTCTTATTGAAAATTAGCCAGATCTGACTATGGGCTTAGATGTTATGGTCAAATTACTATTTATTGTGAAAAGAGTTCAAAAAGTCTAACTCACTTTCTTAGCACTTATACTTCATCTATTCCCCAAGCTACACAATTTCAACAAATCTGGTTGCAGTAACCATATTGTGACTGAATCCGGTCATATATAAGTTACTGTGATTGATGTGCAATATGTGTGCTTCACAGGTCGCTCGCAACAGATTGCATTCGACGCAGAATCTTGCCCCATTGTTTCCTATAGAAACTAGGCCGGATCGTACAATTGGGTCAAAAGTTAAGGCGAAAATACTAATTTTAAAACTACTAAATAAAATGCCATTTTTTGCTCTTATGCTCATCCGATTTGTTTGCAACAAATTGCGTTTGGCGAGAATTTTTTTATGCATATAAACAAATATGAAAAATAAGACCAATCCACATATTGGTGTTATATGAGATTTTTCCAAACCTTTTGAACGAACGAGAAAGGCACCATCACCGCTAGGTGGATTAATCTGGGTTTTTCTAAAAAATATAGCTTTGGCGTAAAATTCATCTTTCCGCGTAAATCTGTATCCTGGACCATAGTGCACTGGGGGATAAATTTATCCCCCAAAAAAGAACGAACAGGCAAACCTGTCAAAATCCATAGTAAAAAAATTGGATGTCGCTCCTCTGGGATTTTCGGCTTTCAGTCACATGAAAATGTTGATAATTTCAAATCATTGCCAACGTTTCGATCCGGGGGTTTGGATCTTCATCAGGGATCCAAACCCCCGGATCGAAACGTTGACAATGATTTGAAATTATCAACATTTTCATTAATTAATGATTTGAGTGTGTTACTTCTACGTGAAGTTAAATGATTTACAATGATATGGAAATGCTAATATCATCTTCCGAACTCAGACGTACATGTTCATGATACAAATGGGTGGCCAAACATATTTTTTCAATGAAAACTGTTTCTATGCAACATATATTATGAGAAGGAACATCTAAGAACACTTTTTTTAACCCTTTAAAGGCCATCATTAACACTTCACCACCGGCGAAAAAAAAAATTTTAAACTTTATTTTGCTTTGATGGTTTGTTTTCAATACAGCTTGCATAAAATAACAAACAACCATATTTCTAGTAATAATGTTGTTAATTTTCTAATCATTACGGAATACTGCAAAACCTCTTTTTGCGCCCAAAACGGGGGAGCGTTAATGGAATCAGAGCGTAAAAAGAGGGAGCGTTATTTTGAATTTAGGGCGTAAAAAGAGGGAGCGTTATTTGGAATTTTGAGCGTAAAAAGAGGGAGCGCTATTTGGAATTTGGAGCGTAAAAAAAGTTTGCAATCTTTTAGGTAAGCAAAATTTGATATTCAACTCACTTTTAGTCTTAAGATGTGTATTTTACCAATTTTGGTATTAAGGTCGTCCAAATTGTTTCCGTTATCATGGTCGTCCAATTGTTTGAATGCTGAGGCCTTAAGATGTTCTTGGTACGCCAAAAAATCAACAAGTCATGAGTGGTGCAGATCCTTGATAACGCACAGTAAGACGTTCATCATCGTTTTCATGTATTTAAAGTTTTACAAGAACCTCCTGGAGCCTCGACCTGTGTTTTGTGATACATTGGATAGAACGCAACCATTGCATAGGTTCACGGCCATCCAAGAAAACCCTGGAATAGGCCTTAAGGTCTACACGCGTAACCAGAAATCTTTCGCCTTGTTTCAAAAATGGTACAACCCCTTTGTGGTACATAGAATAGAATGCGTCCATAGCCTAGGTTCACGGTCATCCATGAAAACCCTGGAATAGGCCTTAAGATCTACACGCGTAAACAGAAATCTTTCGCCTTGTTTCAAAATGGTACAACCCCTTTGTGGTACATAGAATAGAATGCGTCCACTACATATGTTCACGGTCATCCAAGAAAACCCTGGAATAGCCCTAAAGATCGACACGCGTAACCAGAAATCTTTCGCCTTGATTCAAAAATGGTACAACCCCTTTGTGGTACATAGAATAGAATGCGTCCATTGCATAGGTTCACGGTCATCCAAGAAAACCCTGGAATAGCCCTAAAGATCTACACGCGTAACCAGAAATCTTTCGCCTTGATTCAAAAATGGTACAACCCCTTTGTGGTACATAGAATAGAATGCGTCCATTGCATAGGTTCATGGTCATCCAAGAAAACCCTGGAATAGGCCTTAACATCTACACGCGTAAACAGAAATCTTTCGCCTTGTTTCAAAAGTGATACAACCCCTTTGTGGTACATAGAATAGAATGCGTCCATTGCATAGGTTCGCGGTCATCCGAAACAACCCTGGAATAGGCCTTAAGATCTACACGCGTAAACAGAAATCTTTCGCCTTGTTTCAAAAATAGTACAACTACTTTGTGGTACATAGAATAGAATGCGTCCATTGCATAGGTTCACGGTCATCCAAGAAAACCCTGGAAAAGGCCTTAAGATTTACACGCGTAAACAGAAATCTTTCGCCTTGTTTCAAAAATGGTACAACCCCTTTGTGGTACATAGAATAGAATGCGTCCATTGCATAGGTTCACGGTCATACAAGAAAACCCTGGAATAGGCCTTAAGATCTACACGCATAAACAGAAATCTTTCGCCTTGCTTCAAAAATGGTACAACCCCTTTGTGGTACATAGAATAGAATGCGTCCAAAGCCTAGGTTCACGGTTATCCAAGAAAACTCTGGAATAGGCCTTAAGATCTACACGCGTAACCAGAAATCTTTCGCCTTGTTTCAAAAATGGTACAACCCCTTTGTGGTACATAGAATAGAATGCGTCCATTGCCTAGATTCAAGGTCATCCAAAAAAAATCTGGAATAGCTTTTAAGATCTACACGCGTAACCAGAAATCTTTCGCCTTGTTTCAAAAATGGTACAACCCCTTTGTGGTACATAGAATAGAATGCGTCCAGAGCCTAGGTTCACGGTCATCCAAGAAAACCCTGGAATAGGCCTTAAGATCTACACGCGTAAACAGAAATCTTTCGCCTTGTTTCAAAATGGTACAATCCCTTTGTGGTACATAGAATAGAATGCGTCCATTGCATATGTTCACGGTCATCCAAAAAAACCCTGGAATAGCCCTTAAGATCTACACGCGTAACCAGAAATCTTTCGCCTTGTTTCAAAAATGGTACAACCCCTTTGTGGTACATAGAATAGAATGCGTCCATTGCATAGGTTCATGGTCATCCAAGAAAACCCTGGAATAGGCCTTAAGATCTACACGCGTAAACAGAAATCTTTCGCCTTGTTTCAAAAATGGTACAACCCCTTTGTGGTACATAGAATAGAATGCGTCCATTGCATAGGTTCACGGTCATCCAAGAAAACCCTGGAATAGGCCTTAAGATCTACACGCGTAAACAGAAATCTTTCGCCTTGTTTCAAAAATAGTACAACTACTTTGTGGTACATAGAATAGAATGCGTCCATTGCATAGGTTTACGGTCATCCAAGAAAACCCTGGAAAAGGGCTTAAGATTTACACGCGTAAACAGAAATCTTTCGCCTTGTTTCAAAAATGGTACAACCCCTTTGTGGTACATAGAATAGAATGCGTCCATTGCATAGGTTCACGGTTATACAAGAAAACCCTGGAATAGGCCTTAAGATCTACACGCATAAACCGAAATCTTTCGCCTTGTTTCAAAAATGGTACAACCCCTTTGTGGTACATAGAATAGAATGCGTCCATTGCATAGGTTCACGGTCATACAAGAAAACCCTGGAATAGGCCTTAAGATCTACACGCATAAACAGAAATCTTTCGCCTTGTTTCAAAAATGGTACAACCCCTTTGTGGTACATAGAATAGAATGTGTCCATTGCATAGGTTCACGGTCATCCAAGAAAACCCTGGAATAGGCCTTAAGATCTACACGCGTAACCAGAAATCTTTCGCCTTGTTTCAAAAGTGATACAACCCCTTTGTGGTACATAGAATAGAATGCGTCCATTGCATAGGTCCGCGGTCATGCAAGAAAACCCCTAGAATAGGCCTTAAGATCTACACCCGTAACCAGAAATCTTTCGCCTTGTTTCAAAAATGGTTCAAGCCCTTTGTGGTACATACAATAGAATGCGTCCATTGCATAGGTTCACGGTCATCCAAGAAAACCCCTAGAATAGGCCTTAAGATCTACACCCGTAACCAGAAATCTTTCGCCTTGTTTTAAAAGTGGTACAACGCCTTTGTGGTACATAGAATAGAATGCGTCCATTGCATAGGTTCACGGTCATCCAAGAAAACCCTGGAATAAGCCTTAAGATCTACACGCGTAACCAGAAATCTTTCGCCTTGTTTTAAAAGTGGTACAACCCCTTTGTGGTACAAAGAATAGAATGCGTACATTGCATAGGTTCACGGTCATCCAAGAAAACCCTGGAATAGGCTTCAATATCTACACGCGTAACCAGAAATCTTTCGCCTTGTTTCAAAAGTGGTACAACCGCTTCGTGGTACATAGAATAGAATGCGTCCATTGCATAGGTTCATGGTCATCCAAAAAAAACTCTGGAATAGGCTTTTAAATCTACACGCGTAACCAGTGCTCTTTCGGATTGTTTCAAAAGTGGTACGACCCCTTTGTGGTACATAGAATTGAATGCGTCCATTGTATAGGTTCATGGTCATCCAAGGAAACCTTGGAAAGGGCCTCAAGATCTACACGCGTGATCAAAACTCGTCCAGTTTGTTTCGAAAGTGGTACAACCCCTTTGTGGTACATATAATAGAATGCGTCTATTGCATAGCTTCATGGTCATCCACAACTTGTTTATTCTTCAATAACTGCCTCCATTACGGAGGTTGATCCACAGACCTTGACTCTGTGGTGTTCGTAGACTACCTGGAGCCTACGACAACAACAAGAACTACTTGGAATACAAACATACACCAAGAAGGGGTTACACAACTTGTTTATTCTCCAATAACTGTCTCCGTTACGGAGGTTGATCCACAGACCTTGACTCTATGGAGTTGGTAAACTTCCTGGAGCCCACGACAACAACAAAAACTACAAGGAATACAAACATATGCCCAGAAGGGGTCACACAATTTGTTTATTCTTCAATAACTGCCTCCATTACGGAGGTTGATCCACATACCTTGACTCTATGGAGTTCGTAGACTACCTGGCATCAATGACAACATCAAGATCTAATTAATATACAAATATATACCTAGAAGGGGTCGCACAACTTGTTTATTCTTCAATAACTGCCTCCATTACGGAGATTGATCCACAGACCTTGACTCTGTGGAGTTCGTAGACTTCCTGGAGCCCACGACAACAACAACAACTACTTGGAATACAAACATATACCAAGAAGGGGTTACACAACTTGTTTATTCTCCAATAACTGTCTCCGTTACGGAGGTTGATCCACAGACCTGGAGTTGGTAAACTTCCTGGAGCCCACGACAACAACAAGAACTACAAGGAGTACAAACATATACCCAGAAGGGGTCACACAACTTGTTTATTCTTCAATAACTTCCTCCTTTACGGAGATTGATCCACAGACCTTGACTCTATGAAGTTCGTAGACTACCTGGCATCAATGACAACATCAAGATCTACTTGGAATACAAATATAAACCTAGAAGGGGTCGCACAACTTGTTTATTCTTCAATAACTGCCTCCATTACGGAGGTTGATCCACAGACCTTGACTCTGTGGTGTTCGTAGACTAGGGGTCGCACAACTTGTTTATTCTTCAATAACTGCCTCCATTACGGAGGTTGATCCACAGACCTTGACTCTGTGGAGTTCGTAGACTTCCTGGAGCCCACGACAACAACAAGAACTACTTGGAATACAAACATATACCAAGAAGGGGTTACACAACTTGTTTATTCTCCAATAACTGTCTCCGTTACGGAGGTTGATCCACAGACCTTGACTCTATGGAGTTGGTAAACTTCTTGGAGCCCACGACAACAACAAGAACTACAAGGAATACAAACATATACCCAGAAGAGGTCACACAACTTGTTTATTCTTCAATAACTGCCTCCATTACAGAGATTGATCCACAGATCTTGACTCTATGGAGTTCGTAGACTACCTGGCATCAATGACAACATCAAGATCTACTTGAAATACAAATATATACCTAGAAGGGGTCGCACAACTTGTTTATTCTTCAATAACTGCCTCCATTACGGAGGTTGATCCACAGACCTTGACTCTGTGGAGTTCGTAGACTTCCTGGAGCCCACGACAACAACAAGAACTACTTGGAATACAAACATATACCAAGAAGGGGTTACACAACTTGTTTATTCTCCAATAACTGTCTCCGTTACGGAGGTTGATCCACAGACCTTGACTCTATGGAGTTGGTAAACTTCTTGGAGCCCACGACAACAACAAGAACTACAAGGAATACAAACATATACCCAGAAGGGGTCACACAACTTGTTTATTCTTCAATAACTGCCTCCATTACGGAGGTTGATCCACAGACCTTGACTCTATGGAGTTCGTAGACTACCTGGCATCAATGACAACATCAAGATCTACTTGAAATACAAATATATACCTAGAAAGGTTAGCACAACTTGTTTATTCTCCAATAACTGCCTCCATTACGGAGGTTGATCCACAGACCTTGACTCTGTGGAGTTCGTAGACTTCCTGGAGCCCACGACAACAACAAGAACTACTTGGAATACAAACATATACCAAGAAGGGGTTACACAACTTGTTTATTCTCCAATAACTGTCTCCGTTACGGAGGTTGATCCACAGACCTTGACTCTATGGAGTTGGTAAACTTCCTGGAGCCCACGACAACCACAAGAACTACAAGGAATACAAGCATACACCCAGAAGGGGTCACACAACTTGTTTATTCTTCAATAACTGTCTCCATCACGAAGGTTGATCAACAGATCTTGACTGTGTGGAGTTCGTAGATCATGACAACCGCTAATACCACTTCGCATGCAAGCCTATATTCTGTTTCTAGATTATCCGTAGTACTTAGATCATCTAAAAACAACCTCCGAAACTAATCCAAATTTGCCTCATATAAATGCTTGAAACTTTTTTTACGCTCCTATAGGGCGTAAAAAGAGGGAGCGTTATTTCGAATTTGGAGCGTAAAAAGAGGGAGCGTTATTTGGAATTTTGAGCGTAAAAAGAGGGAGCGTAAAAGGAGGGAGCGTAAAAGGAGGGAGCGTAAAAAGAGGTTTTACAGTACAGAAAATAAAAACCTTAATTTTCAAGAAATTTTGATTGCAGGATTCTCGTAAAAGCGCAAATATGCGCAAGCAAATCACTCACTAAAAATTGTTACTAGAGATATATTTCAATCCCCATTTTATAGCGCAGAATTATTATAATGAAAGTTTTTCTTCTACAACTTTTTGATATTAACCTTTGCGTGCAAAATAAACCAAACCATCGAAAAGCTAAGATTTTCATCTTTGAAATGGTATACAAAACTTTATATTTGGAGAAAAATTGACTTCATAACACACAAATCAAAGTAAGAAACGACTTTTAGGTTTTTTCAGCTTTTTTCACTTCGCCAGCCCATATCATTTAACTGAATAAGTATAGCGTTTCAATATTTTCCGATTCTCTTATCTAGGGTATATACTTTCATATTATATATAAATTAGACAAATTGAAGATAGTAAATTTTTCGATTAATGCACGGGTAAAAATCCATTCCCAGAAATGAGAAAATAATTCATGATTCCATGAATCCGTCGTGTTTTCATGCTATGAAAATACGCCATAAATATAAATCATGATTTCATGATTTATTTTCGCGTAACGCAACCAATGCGTTACAATTTGGTTGTTAAGATCGACAAAATAAAAAAAAAAGTTCAACATGGGATTCGAACTCGAGTACACTGAGCGAGAGTCCGACGTGCTACCTCTTCGCCGTTCTTACTTCTTGGAAATGAAGTGTTCGAAGTATAACCCGTTATGCATACTGACGACTAATAAGGATTGCCTAGTACCATGAATAATGTTCCTGAAATCATGAATTATAATTATGGTTTCATGAACTGATTTGATTCATGATTTTTTATTCATGCCTGTGGGTATGCATTTGTTTCCGTGTGGCCACCCTTTTCCCCATAGTGCGCTGGTAGAAAACCGGTTATTGAGGCCAAGATCCTTTAAAGATTCAAATATGGACTCACTTCCGGTACATTGGAGAGTGAATACGAAGCTTGGATGACAAAACAATATTCGAAGATTGGTTCATGAACTGTTTTGTGCCAGAGGTGAACTGTCGCCAACCGCAAGTCGAGCAAATCTTTATATGGCATCCATATACATATCTCTCATAAGAATGTGGAATTCTTGTTTTTGCGACCCAACACTACATCTGTTTTACAGCCACTGGACCAAGGCATCATATCCACATTCAAAAAGTATTACATCAAACAAACATTTAAATTCATACTTGAAAACATCGAAGCAGACAACTCGTTGTCTGTGACGAGTGCGTGGAAGCAATTCACAATGAAAGATTGTGTTCACTTCATTGCAAAGGAAGCATTGCAGCGCAGTACTTTAAATAAATGTTGGCGAAAGCTATGGCCCAAATGTGTTGAGTATGACAAATGTGAAACTGATCCTGATGCTACAATCCTTCAAATATGTCGAGCAATAGGAAAAGAAGGTTTTGAGAACATGAATAACGAAGACCTGGATGAGCTGTTAGCTGAGGAATCGCTCGATGACAGTGAGTTAATGGCTCTGTTGGCTGAATCTAATGATGCTGGAACTAAGGTCGAGACCCGTAAAGAACGTATTCAGGTATTCAATCAAATTAAACTTGACGAACTCCTAAACTCACGGGAATTTAAGGACGACTTGAAAAGGAACAATCCTAGAAGGCATTTTTAATGAATCTTTCAGAGCATGCATCGTTATAAAATAGAAATAAAAGACCAAAACTTTCATACTGCAAGGAATTCTTGGATGAATTGGATTGGATCCATTGTTCGACACTTATCAAATTCATTCCTATAGATCACAATAAGCATACATCATTAAAAAAACGAACAGCCCTTGCCTACGTGTGTAGCCCTCAAGACCTATATTTTGGGGAATTATTCGATGACCCAGAATGGAACAATTGTTTAAGGCTAATCCAATTCGGTTCTGTAAATCACAAAGTATGAACCAGTTTTGGGACGATCGAACAGCCGTTTAGGTAGAGGTTCCCAAACTGTGGGTCGCGACCCACAGGAGGGTCGTGGGCTGTTCAGTGGTGGGTCAAATCTTAATTCATAATTTTGTTACTATTTTGTTCCACAAATCTATTTCATATTTTGAATTAGGATCTAACTAATGATTGGATTGATTGGCAACAAACCTGACTAGGTCAACGGCTTTTTTTGTTATACGATATTTGGGCAAGTAGAAAAAAGTCCTATACAATCCAAATGTAAGCCCAGAACCCAATTCAAAACCAATCCTAATCCAATTCGAATCTAAGCTAAATCAAATCCAAATCTATTTAAAATCCAATCCAATTCTAATTCAAATCCAATCCTAATCAAATCGAAATCCTAATCAAATCGAAATCCTAATCAAATCGAAATCGAAATCAAATCTAATCTGAATAAATTTTAAATCCAATGCAAATCCAACCCAAATTCAATTAAAATTCCATCCAAATCCAATCCACATGCAATCCAAAAAAATGACGAATTTTTGACAAATACAATGATGGGATATAAAACAATTTATTATAATTTGTCCAATCTAACGTGAACTCATTTTTAACTAATTTCACAAAATCAATGCATTTGGTGCATTTGGGTGGGTCGCATGCAATATGGGATTCTGCTAGGTGGGTCGCATATCCTAAAGTTTGGGAACCTCTGCGTTAAGGCATATATTTGAGGAAATTTTTGGATGAACTGGAATGGAAGAATTTTTGAATGCGGATGAATGAACATGGATCTATGGATCGTTTAATCAATATGGATCTATGGATCAAAAGGGGATGAACCATTTAAAAATAATAATCATGTAGACCTTAGGATCTGTACTCCATGACTTTCTTAAATAACCTGGAATGGAACAATAGTTGAAGAGTTATTTAATTTAGTCCTATGGATGGGGGCCCTACTTTGCCGTGCGGTAAGATGCGCTGCTACAAAGCAAGACCATGCTGAGGGTGGCTGGGTTCGGTTCCCGTTTTTTTTAAGAGATAACAGCCTTTTGGTTACGCGTGTTGACCGTAAGGCTTATATTTCAGGGATGGATGATATTCATGGATGAACTGCAATTAAAAAAAATGTTTGAAGCCGCATTCACTTTGGTTCGATGGATCAAAAAAGGCATGGGCCAATTCTCATGTTACCGGATTTAGTCACAATCAAATTGCTACAACTATTTTTGTCTGACTTGTGCTGCTCGGGTTGTTACCGCGGCTGGGGACATCATGAAGGCCAGACCATTTGATTCAAACTCCAGGACAATTTGGAGATCTATATGACAACATATCATATGCCCAGATTAGAGAAGCAAGTGGAAGCTAGATAAATAAAATCGCTCATATAATCTTTTGTAGGATATTTCTGAATGAATATTACTATTACAATTCAAAATTAATTATTGATTATCAAGCTGCAATGAAAATATCAAGAAAAATCCCTCCATTTTCATTTAATTTTAGAGAAGAGCTGCAAACTTCTCCAATAAAGGCAGAAAAACCTAAATTTAACTATTTGTGATTTTTCCACCTGCACGATGAAATGGTTCGGTATTAATGTCTATAGTGTTGAATACTTCGAAAAAAAATAAGCAGTGCATATTGTACTGTTTTCTCCTATATTCATTCTGCTTAGACATTGAACTTAATTTTCCTCTCATTAGTCTACTGTTCTTCTCATTCAGCCGATTCTTTAATCAGAACTAGGATTTGTTGCCAGAAACAAACTGCACTTTGAGTATATACAAACAGCTAAACTAATGATTGTCTTCGTTTTTTACATTTTTTGTTCTACATAAATAGGAAGCACACGTTCAGTCAAATTCCGTAAAAAAAATAGTGCATATACAAACTTTACGGAATTTTTCGGTAATTGTGTACAGAGCTTCCAGTTTTCCAGATAAAACAGTAAACACTTGACGTGATGATAAGTTCAATAAGTTTTCGATTTGTAAAACATTTAATCAAAATTTTATTTCCAATACTTAGAGTAAAACAAATCAAAATTTAATCCCTTAAATTTGTTTCTAAGAACAGATTCATCATATTATAAATGAAGAAATATTGATTAAAGCCATCTATTTCGAAGCGAACAATACCTGAACCACGTCAGCTTTGATGCAGCTCAATTAATCGCACCAGAGAGAGGTGTCGAAAGCAAAATACCCAAAAGCACTCCAAGCCCGACGAAGTGCTAATACAAATGTCTTCTGCCGGAACGGAGCGATACGCCTTGCCTGTCGGGAACTTGCTCGGGCAGCAATTTGCTCTTCCCCCCGAAGAAGTGTAATTAGTTCCTTATCCTGCCCGCAGCACTTCTTTCGTTGGATTATTCAAATTTTTCCCATGCTTTCTTCAACCACCCAAGACCGGGAGTTTTTGATACCCGTCCGACGCGCCGCTCGGGGAGAGATCCGGCAGATAATAATTTCAAGTGTCGCTATTCATCTTCAACTTGTTCTTCTGGTGGCGTGTTTCAGTTGATCCATATCCGGCGTCGTCAAACATTTGTGTACACTCAAAGCCTTCTGCGGATTACGGCTGCGAACAATCCCCGGGATCCGCAACGGAGAGAAGAAAGCCAACCCCGACTCGGCGATGATGGTGGAGCACTGTGGCAAATTGTTCAGCGAGCGTATGGATGGGGTGCGAAAAGGCACTTGAAATTGTGCATCATCTCCGGAATAGTGGGGGGAAAATCGAGGGGACGAGTTGGGGAGGAACACGATGCGATGACAGACATTTATCCGAAGATGAAGTGAGTGGCAATTGCATTTGGGCTACTACCAGCAGCAGCGATAGGAGGAAGAATTGCATCGATTCATATTCTGTCGCTCGGCTTCGGATGCATTCTTTGGTTGAGTGATGAACTCGGGACTCGGGCAGTAATAAATGATGGGCATCTACTCCAGCTTGAAGTGCGCTTTGATGTTTTGTCTGCATGGGATAGGACGGTACATAGGATCGGTTCCAGCAGAGAGTAGGTTTGGAAACCATTTCGAGGCAGCCAGTGGAAATGCACACACTGGCGGCCGGCCAGCAGACGTCGATTGTAATAAATGATGCCTGACAGGATTGCAATTTTTCAAATTGGAAGACTGAATGGTGCTGCCAATGCAAAAGTAGTCATCTGCAATCTGCATACATGGGATGGAAATGGTGCACTAATGCACATTTGGGAGGCAATAACGAATTATGTTTTGAAATGAAATGTTTTGTGCAACTATCATTTAGTTATCCAAATAAAATACATCCAGAGCAAGCAAGCAAAAAATATTTACCGAAACGACTAGAAATAGAAGATAAACGTTATACAAATATAAACATGCTACGAAGTCGTACAATATAGACTCTGATCAGAGCTCTAGAATTCACGAAATAATGCATTTCTGAATGCACAGGGACAGGAATTCTTATTAATCCTCTTAACAGACTTCAAAGTATTTTAATAGAATTATATCTTTCAATATGACATCTTCAGTATGATCGGCGATTTGGCCGCACGTTCTACTGCTAGCTAGGAAAGCCTTTATTTTTTGTAAAAACAATGAAATTTATAACGCCCGAGGTGTTTCCGAAGGAGGCTTAGAACCCTCTTGGAATAAGGCTCCCAGGCCCAGGGACGGGAACGGTTGACATTTTTTTTTTATTATTCATTCTGCCATGCAGTCACAGAAAAACAAAACCACGGCAGCCGCAGCAGCAGCCCTGCCAAGCAGACAACAGTCAGCACTTACTTTTACTGTTTTCTCTCCCCACAATTATTATGTTTGTACAATAATTTCACAACGTATAACCGTTTTTTGGTGTCGATTTTTCATTTCATTACTCCTTGCTTATTTTGGAGATTAGAACTAATAAATCAGTACCTGTGGCTAGCACTCTTTCCAGGCTGTGCGCCACAGGTAATTGAACTCGATTCTGTTCTGTTTGCGCTGCGCACGAGCCGAAACAAAAAATCTCATGCATTGCCATGCGAATGCGACGGCACGAGACTATCACACAGAAGCAAACAAACAGTTTGTCTCATCGGCAAAAAAATAGTCACAATGTCGCGTACATTTTTTTGGAAAACTGTTTCGGTTTGTTTGGTGCATGAAATTTGACCGGATAAAATGTAAATATTCACATAATCACAGTGTTTTACTGTACATTTCCCATCACTCCAGGCCGCTTGAAATTGAGCTTCCGGGCCTCTTGAGGCTTCTAGGCCTCTTAAAAGGAGGCTTCCGGGCCTCTTGAAAGGAGCCTTTCGGGCCTCTTAAAAGAAGACTTTCGGGCCTCTTAAAAGAAGCATTTTAGGCCATTTGAAAGAAGGTTTGCGAGCCTCCTAAAAGGGTCTTCCAGGCCTCTTGAAAGAAGGCTTCAGGCCCTCTTGAAAGGAGGCTTCCGGGCCTCTTGAAAGGAGCTTTTCGGGTCTCTTGAAAGGAGCCTTCCGGGCCTTTTGAAAGAAGGTTTCCGAGCCTCTTAAAAGGAGCTTTCATGCCTCATGGAAGAAGCCTTCCGGGCCTCTTGCAAGGAGACTTTCGGGCCTCTTGGAAAGAGGCTTCCAGAAATCTTGGAAAGAGGCTTCCAGGCATCTTGAAAGTAGGCTTCTGGGCCGCTTGAAATAAAGCTTCCGGACCTTTTGAGAGGAGGCTTCCTGGGCTCTTAAAAGGAGGTTTCCTGGTCTCTTGAAAGGCGGCTTCTAGGCCTCTCGAAAGGAGGCTTTCGGGCATCTTGAAAGCAGGCTTCCAGGCATCTTGAAAAAAGGCTTCCGGGGCTCTTAAACGAAGCATTTCAGGCCATTTGAAAGAAGGTTTGCGAGCCTCTTAAAAGGGTCTTCCGGGCCTCTTGAAAGAAGGCTTCCGGCCCTCTTGAAAGGAGGCTTCCGGGCCTCTTAAAAGGAGCCTTTCGGGCCTTTTGAAAGGAGCCTTTCGGGTCTCTCAAAAGGAGCCTTTCTGGCCATTTGAAAGAAGGTTTCCGAGCCTCTTAAAAGGAGGCTTCCAGGCTGCTTGAATTGAGGCCTTCGGTCCTCTTGAGAGGAGGCTCCCTGGGCTCTTGAAAGGAGGCTTCTGGCCCTCACGAAAGAAGGCTTGCGGACCTCTTGAGAGGAGGCTTCCTGGTCTCTTGAAAGAAGGCTTCCGAGCCTCTTGAAGGGAGGCTTAGAGCCCTCTTGGAATAAGACTCCCAGGACTCTTGCAAGGAGGCTTCCGGGCCTCTTAAAAGGAGGCTTCCGAGCCTTTTGAAAGGAGCCTTTCGGGCCTCTTAAAAGAAGCATTTCAGGCCATTCAAAGAAGGTTTCCGAGCCTCTTAAAAGGGTCTCCCAGGCCTCTTGAAAGCAGGCTTCCGGCCCTCTTGAATAAGGCTTCCGGGCCTCTTAAAAGGAGCCTTTCGGGCCTTTTGAAAGGAGCCTTTCGGGTCTCTTAAAAGGAGCCTTCTGGGCCTTTTGAAAGAAGGTTTCCGCGCCTCTTAAAAGGAGCTTCCAGGTCTCTTGGAAGAAGCCTTCCAGGCCGCTTGGAAGGAGACTTCCGGGCCTCTTGGAAGGAGGCTTCCAGGCATCTTGAAAGGAGGCTTCCAGAAATCTTGGAAAGAGGCTTCCAGGCATCTTGAAAGTAGGTTTCTGGGCCGCTTGAAATAAAGCTTCGGACCTTTGAGAGGAGGCTTCCTGCGCCCTTAAAAGGAGGTTTCCTGGTCTCTTGAAAGTAGGCTTTCGGGCCTCTTGAAAGGAGGCTTCCGGGCCTCTTGAAAGGAGCCTTTCGGGCCTCTTAAAAGAAGCATTTCAGGCCATTTGAAAGAAGGTTTGCGAGCCTCTTAAAAGGGTCTACTAGGCCTCTTGAAAGAAGACTTCAGGCCCTCTTGAAAGGAGGTTTCCGGGCCTCTTGAAAGTAGCCTTTCGGGCCTCTTGAAAGGAGCCTTTCGGGTCTCTTAAAAGGAGCCTTCCGGGCCTTTTGAATGAAGGTTTCCGAGCCTCTTAAAAGGAGGCTTCCAGGCTGCTTGAATTGAGGCCTTCGGACCTCTTGATTGGAGGCTTCCTGGGCTCTTGAAAGGAGGCTTCTGGCCCTCACGAAAGAAGGCTTGCGGACCTCTTGAGAGGAGGCTTCCTGGTCTCTTGAAAGAAGGCTTCCGAGCCTCTTGAAGGGAGGCTTAGAGCCCTCTTGGAATAAGACTCCCAGGACTCTTGCAAGGAGGCTTCCGGGCCTCTTAAAAGGAGGCTTCCGAGCCTTTTGAAAGGAGCCTTTCGGGCCTCTTAAAAGAAGCATTTCAGGCCATTCAAAGAAGGTTTCCGAGCCTTTTAAAAGAGGCTTTCAGGCCTCTTGAAAGGAGGCTTCCGGCCCTCTTGAAAGGAGGCTACCGGGCCTGTTGAAAGGAGCCTTTCAGGCCTCTTGAAAGGAGGCTTCGGGCCTCTTGAAAGGAGCCTTCCGGGTCTCTTCAAAGGAGCCTTTCGGGCAATTTGAAAAAAGGCTTCCGAACCTCTTGAAAGGAGCTTCAAGGGCCTTTTAAAAGAAGCATTTCGAGCCATTCGAAAGAAGATTTCCGAGCCTATTAAAAGGGGCTTTAGGGCCTCTTTAAAGGAGGCTTCCGGCCTTCTTGAAAGGAGGCTTACGGGCCTCTTGAAAGGAGCCTATCGGGCCTCTTAAAAGGAGGCTTCTGGCCCTCTTGAAAGAAGGCTTGCTCTTGAGGCTCTTGAGAGGAGGCTTCCGAGCCTCTTGAAAGGAGGCTTAGAGCCCTCTTGGAATAAGGCTCTCAGGACTCTTACAAGGAGGCTTCCGGGCCTCTTAAAAGGAGGCTTCCGAGCCTCTTGGAAAGAGCCTTTCGGGCCTCTTGAAAGAAGCATTTCAGACCATTTGAAAGAAGGTTTCCGAGCCTCCTATATGGGGCTTTCGGGCCTCTTGAAAAGAGGCTTCCGGCCCTCTTGAAAGGAGGCTTCTGGGCCTGTTGAAAGGAGCCTTTCGGGCCTCTTGGAAAGAGGCTTCCAGGCATCTTGAAAGGAGCCTTTCGGGCCATTTGAAAGAAGGTTTCCGATCCTCTTGGAAGGAGGCTTCCGGACCTCTTAAGAAGAGGCTTCCTGGGCTTTTAAAATTAGGCTTCCTGGTCTCTTTAAAGGCGGCTTCTAGGCCTCTCGAAAGGAGGCTTTCGAGCATCTTGAAAGGAGGCTTTCAGGCATCTTGAAAGTAGGCAACCAGGCCTCTTGAAAGGAGGCTTCCAGGCCTCTTGAAAGGAGCCTTTCGGGCCTCTTAAAAGAAGCATTTCAGGCCATTTTAAAGAAGGTTTGCGAACCTCCTAAAAGTGTCTTCCAGGCCTCTTGAAAAAAGGCTTCAGGCTCTCCTGAAACGAGGCTTCCGGGCCTCTTGAAAGGAGGCTTCCGGGCCTCTTGAAAGGAGCCTTCGGGTCTCTAAAAGAAGCCCTTCGGGCCTTTTGATAGAAGGGTTCCAAGCCTTCCTCTTGGAAGAAGCCTTCCGGGCCTCTTGCAAGGAGACTTTCGGGCCTCTTGGAAAGAGGCTTCCAGAAATCTTGGAAGAAGCCTTCCAGGCCGCTTGGAAGGAGGCTTCCGGGCCGCTTGAAATAAGGCTTCCGGACCTCTTGAGAGGAAGCTTCCTGGGCTCTTAAAAGGAGGCTTCCTGGTCTCTTGAAAGGCGGCTTTCGAGCATCTTGAAAGAAGGCTTCCAGGCATCTTGAAAGTTGGCTTCCGGGACTCTTGAAAGGAGGCTCCCAGGACTCTTGAAAGGAGTCTTTCGGGCCTCTTAAAAGAAGCATTTCAGGCCATTTGAAAGAAGGTTTGCGAGCCTCCTAAAAGTGTCTTCCAGGCCTCTTGAAAGAAGGCTTCAGGCCCTCTTGAAAGGAGACTTCCGGGCCTTTTGGAAGGAGGCTTCCAGGCATCTTGAAAGGAGGCTTCCGGGCTGCTTGAAATAAGGCTTCCGGACCTTTTGAGAGGAGGCTTTCTGGGCTCTTGAAAGGGGGCTTCTGGCCCTTTTGAAAGGAGGCTTAGAGTCCTCTTGGAATAAGGCTCCCAGGACTCTTGCAAGGAGGCTTCCGGGCGTCTTAAAAGGAGGCTTCCGAGTCTCTTGAAAGGAGCCTTTCGGGCCACTTAAAAGAAGCATTTCAGGCCATTTGAAAGAAGGTTCCCGAGCCTCTTAAAAGGGGCTTTCGGGCCTGTTGAAAGGAGGCTTCCGGCCCTCTTGAAAGGAGCCTTCCGGGTCTCTTCAAAGGAGCCTTCCGGGCCATTTGAAAGAAGGTTTCCTATCCTCTTGAAAGGAGCTTCCGGTCCTCTTAGAAGAAGCCTTCCGGGCCTTTTAAAAGAAGGTTTCCGAGCCTCTTAATAGGAGCTTCCATGCCTCTTGGAAGAAGCCTTCCGGACCTCTTGAAATGAGGCTTCCGGACCTCTTGAGAGGAGGCTTCCTGGGCTTTTGAAAGGAGGATTCCGGCCCTTATGAAAGGAGGCTTAGAGCCCTCTTGGAATAAGACTCCCAGGACTCTTGCAAGGAGGCTTCCGGGCCTCTTAAAAGGAGGCTTCCGAGCCTTTTGAAAAGAGCCTTTCGGGCCTCTTAAAAGAAGCATTTTGGGCCATTTGAAATAAGGTTTCTGAGCCTTTTAAAAGAGTTTTCGGCCTCTTGAAAGGAGGCTTCTGGCCCTCTTGAAAGGAGGCTATCGGGCCTCTTGAAAGGAGGCTTCGGGCCTCTTGAAAGGAGCTTTTCGGGTTCCTTCAAAGGAGACTTTCGGGCAATTTGAAAAAAGGCTTCCGAACCTCTTGAAAGGAGCTTCAAGGGCCTCTTAAAAGAAGCATTTCGAGCCATTCGAAAGAAGGTTTCCGAGCCTATTAAAAGGGGCTTTAGGACCTCTTTAAAGGAGGCTTCCAGACATCTTGAAAGGAGGCTTCCGGGATACTTGAAATGAGGCTTCCGGACCTCTTGAGAGGAGGCTTCCTGGGCTCTTGAAAGGAGGCTTCCGGCCCTTATGAAAGGAGGCTTAAGGCCCTCTTGGAATAAGGCCCCCAGGCCTCTTGAGAGGAGGCTTTCTGGCCTTTTGAAAGGAGCCTTTCGGGTCTCTTAAAAGGAGCCTTTCGGGCCATTTGAAAGAAGGTTTCCGAGCCTCTTAAAAGGGGCTTCCGGACCTCTTGGAAAGAGGCTTCCGGGTCTCTTGAGAGGAGGCTTTCTGGGCTCTTTAAAGGAGTTTTTCGAGCCTCTTAAAAGGGGCTTCCGGGCCTCTTGGAAGGATACTTCCGGGCCTCTTGAAGAAGGCTTCCAGGCATCTTGAAAGGAGGCTTCCGGGCCCCTTGAGATGAGGCTTCCGGACCTCTTGAGAGGAGGCTTCCTGGTCTCTTGAAAGGAGGCTTAGAGCCCTCTTGGAATAAGGCTCCCAGGCCTCTTGAAAGAAGGCAACCAGGCCTCTTGAAAGAAGGCAACCAGGCCTCTTGGAAGGCGGCTTCTAGGCCTCTTGAAAGGAGGCTTTCGGGCCTCCTAAAAGGAGACTTCCAGGCATCTTAAAAGGAGGCTTCCGGACCTCTTGAAAGGAAGCTTCCTGCCTTCTTGAAAGGAAGCTTAGAGCCCTCTTGGAATAAGGCTTCCACACCTTTTGAAGGCAGGCTTCCGGGCCTTTTGAAAGGAGGCTTCCGAACCTCTTGAAAGAAGTTCTCTGAGCCTCTTGAATGGAGTGTTAGGAACCTATTGAAAGGAGGCTTCCAAGCCTCTTGAAAGTACGCTTTCAAGCCTTTTAAAAGGAAGCTTCTGAGTCTTTTAAAAGTAAGATTCAGTCTCTTGAAAGGAGGCTTCGATAACTCTTGAAAGGAGGCTTCCGAATCTTTTGAAAGGGGTCCATCCGAGCCTCTCGAAAGAGGTATCCATGCCTTTTGGAAGCATGCTTCCGAACTGCTTGGAAAGACGTTTCGAGAAGCGTAGAAGTATACTTCCAATTCTCGTGCAAAGAAGCAACTGAGTTTTTCGAAAAAAAAAAAATTCATGCCTCTTAAATGGTGGCTTCCGGACCTTCAGACCCAAGATTATAATTCGGAAGCATATTCTTAATATATTATCCAACATTTTGTTTCAATAAGGTAGAATGCATTGACATTTTTTAAATTTGTTCATTTGACGTTTTTTGCTTTTGATCTGTTGATCATAGTCCTTCATATACTGAGCGAGTTGTGGAGGGCAGGATTCAATAGGCTTTGATTTACTGATCGTCATGCATATTATGTACAAGACAACGTTTTCAAATTAAAATCATTACACTTTAACAATAAATTTTGATTGGAATAGTAATACATCCGCCATTACACATTTTTGTCCGAGGTACCCCAAGGACCAGCGAAGGTACCGCCAGGGGCACATGTATCCCAAGTTGAGAAACGCTGCTTCAGACAAAGACTGCATATTTTAGATTTAGAGTTGGACAGAATACATCAAAAGATCATTTGTGGGAATGCAGCTTCAATGTATGGAAATCCGGCGGTATACCTTGTGGTGACAAGAACGACAGACGACAAGCAGCTACACCCAGAAACAAATCTGACAATTATTGTATAAAATCTGGGCATATACAATTCTGTAAGCTTTTTATACAAATATTGTATTAAAATAATACAAATCTGTATTATTTCAATACAATAATTGTATTGAAATAATACAGATTTTGTATATGCCCAATTATTATACAGTTTCTGCAAGGTTCTTATGCAGAACTGTATTAAAATCTGTCATCCGCTGGTTGGGTGAGAAGGACAATGAGGGCGTTATCTCCTCTTATTGTCTTTTTATCTTATTTTATACCGGGCGTTGATTTAAAGGAGGCATCATCTTTGTTTGCTTTATACAGAGCAAATTCGTTCATATAAAGAAGGCATTGTTTCCTACTTTTGCTTTATTCCGGGCAGACGCATTGATTTAATGCAGGCATTATCTTCCTGTTCACCTTATACCGAGCAAATGCGTTCATCAGAAGAAGCCATTATCCACCCTGTTTGCCTTATACCGGGTAAACGCGTTCATTTATAGGAGGTATTTTCTGGCGTAATCTGAAAAAGTGACGTATACGCCATTTTCCAAAAATGGTGTTAACAAATACTACTCATCGAGCTCTTTAACAGACAAATGGAAAACATGCATGTTGTAAAATGGCTGTTACGTCACTTTTCCAGATTACGGCAGTTTTGTTTTCTTTGTCTTATTCCGGGTTGACGCGTTGATTTGAAGAAGGCTTCATCTCCTCTGTTCGCCTTATTCCGGGAAAACGCGGTCATTCTTCTTCTTCTTCTTCTTCATTGGCATTACATCCCCCACTCACGACTTGCTTTAAAGAAGGAAAAATGCTAGAACGAAAATTATGTCCATGGTTTAAAATAGTTAATTGTTTAATTGTGAATTGTGTCGTTAAAAATTATCGTTAAAAACAATTGATGAAATTTGGAAGCTACCGTGGGAAGAAAAGGTAGCACTTTCGAAGAAAATAATGGCGTAGAATGCTAGTCCAAGTAAATTACACGTTATTCAAATATGTTGATTGAACAGAATCTTTATTGCGTTTCTCTTAGTAACTCTGAGTACCTAGTAGGTATAGTTTTTATGCTTTGCAAATATTTTCATGTTGCGATTCATCGGTATCTGTTTCGAAATATTTTCGGGGTAATGGCCTTTCCGGGTAGTGTCCCATACGGGGTAATGCCATTCTGGGTAGTGGGGTGGAGCCTCAAATATCATCTGGTCACATATGAGTTGCAGTAAGCTAAGTTGAACGTGTGTACTGCTAGGGTTCTCACTTAGCATTCTTATCATTCTTAGTATTCTTAGTTTCTTACTGGGAGAAGTGAGAAATCAGAAGTTATAAGTGAGAATAGAGGATTGAAAAGTGAGATGCGAAAAGTAAAAACTGAAGTGTGAGAAATTGTGGAGTTTATTCTGACTGTATGTAGGCAAGCGGGAGCCACTTTGGACATCTTATGCCTGTTATGTTATGATGGTTCACTACATGTGGCTATCGACACACAGCCCTATTGCTTTCACTGCTAATACAGTCCCATCCCGATTTTGGCAACATCCGTTTTTGTCTACCCCCGATTTTTACAACACCCGTTTTTGGCAACATTTTCTTCCCGATTTTGGCAACAATCTCGAAAATATTTTTCTTATTACTTTTTAGAGCTAAAACCTTTTATTAAATATGTAGTAGGATAAACAAACCCAAAAGTGAATTCCATTAAGGTTTATATGCGTATTAAGGGCTTTATACGAATAGTGGGCACTTCCACTGAAATAATGAATCACCACTCGTATCACCGCTCATTGCAAACAATTTCTATTGAAACTTTTCTGCTCTTTTTATCCCCGTTTTCCACGTCCCTATTCACACTACCCTAATATAACCAGCCCTCCGTAGAATGTCGTATTTTTTGCATTCTCACTGATTTTGTCGTCGACAAGCTGACTCACACCGTTGAACATAGTACATCATCTATTAGGCGAAGCCTGCTGTTTACATCACATTGCAACCGATACTGCATGAGTGATCCAGGAGCAAGCAAACCCCAGTAGGTTTAATTGCTAGTGATTAGCAAATTCGATTTTCTAAATGCGCTACATAGCCATAAATCCGTTTTGCTCATTATGCGCCTCTTTTCTGATATCAGCCGAGAAACTGTCATTTTATCATTTTATCCGTTTTTTGCTGCATTTCCGTACAGATTATAAGCAACAATTTATTTTAAAGAGTCTTATTGTTTAAAATTCACGCAAATTTGTCTAGCGATTAATATTAGAAAACAGTTATCTTTTCCAGTTTCCTGATGTGTCAATTGCATAACGGCATGTTTGGCAACAGTTCAACAGTAATGGTAGGAGTTTGGTAACATGTAAGGCGTAAGGCTCTCGAGCAGGCATTGGAAAAAATCAGATCAAGAGAAAAAATCGGGTTAATCTAAGCCAACTTGATGCACTGCCGCGGGGCAAGTTATGAGCTTCCTAAAATCTTTGAAATTGGACGTTCGATTATTCACCGTTTATTGATCTTCAACGCTCACCAATGGAAGTCTATTAAGTGAAGCTTGGTAACACAACAATGAGCGTCGTTACGGTGCGCTATTAGAAGAAGCCATTCAAGAAAGCGGGGTACTAATGCAAAAATCGTTGCTTACATGGATACCTCACCATGGCTTGGCTTGTTAGACGGTGTTTGGCATCCATTTGAGCGAGACAGTTCACTCATTGGCTATAGATGCTACGATTGCAATAGATCAATGCTCACTCACACTTCAAATGCCTGCTTTCGAGTGTTCTGTTTGTGATGGCGAAGTATCAGAGATCGCTAATGTAATTCTAGCTGCTTCGATAGGCGAGTGATGCGTCACATGTTGTTTTATTATTATTTATTCAGCCTAAGGCCGGAGTGGCCTCTGCGGTACATAACAGTCATCTCCGTCCACTGCTGTACGTTACCAGTCAGGCAGTCTACGGAGGGTCCGTAAATCGTCTTTCACCTGATCGATCCACCTTAATCGCTGCACACCTCGCCTTCTTGTGTCTGTCGGATAGTTGTAGAGAACCATTTTTACTCCAAGTGCGCGTTGGTCCTCCACAAGCATTGTCCGGATATCGTGTCCACGGAGGACTACCATCACCGGTTTAATAGGGAGTCTGATTGATACGGCGGCGAACTCTATTCGTTCCGAGTGTTTTTTTGGAGTCCAATGCCACGTTGCGTCTCCGAATTTGTCTGCTGGTATCGTTATCGGAGGTCAAGTGAGTCCAAGTACACGAATTCTTCAACAACCTCGATTTTGTCGCCCTTGATACAAGCTCGTGGTGAATGGCCGTTGTCTTCTCTTGAGCCTACTTCGTCTTCAACGTGTTAATGACTAGTCCGATCTGCTTTGCTTCCCACTTCAGTCTGATGTAGGATTCTTCCACCGTTTCAAAGTTATAATAATGAAAGTAGTGAATGGAGAACTGTATTCGATTGTAGTTAACCCATACTTACACCACATTGGATTCGCCGACCAATGTGCAGAATGCAGATTTCCGTTAGGGGTCGTACACATATTTCGTAAGCACTTATGAGGGGAGGGGGGTCTGTCGTTTTCTTACGCACTATATAAATAAAAATCATTTGTATGAAAAAAATCTTACATGGGGGGAGGGGTGGTCGAGAATCCCAAAAAAATTGCTTACGTAATTAGTGTACGACCCTTACCATTTTTAAAACAATGACATGTCTTGCGTTCATTTTTCCATAATGTCATAGAAAATTGTGCACAGAACTTTACTCTTAATCACAACGACCACAAACAAAATTGCATTGTAAGGACGTGGCCGACGCTATTGCTAATTTCAAATATTATTTATTATTCAGTTTGTATTATGAAATTGGCTAATTAGTTACATTATCGTTTGATTACCATTCTTGAGTTTGTTTCAATTTTGTTTGAACTACAATCTCCGAGTTATGAATAATATCGCAAAAATGTCAATTATGATGCACGTGCATCACTTAAACACACTCCACATACTTTGTTGTACATTTTCTTAGTATTTAACTTCAATCATGCAAACAAAAAACATTGAAATTTTGTATGAATTTTTTTCCCGTTTTTGGCAACATCCCCATTTTGGCAACATTAAAATCCGGTCGTGTTGCCAAAATCGGGAAGGGACTGTAATATGACTGTCAGTTGTGGTGCGATAATGAGAAGTGTTCAGGGACAATTGAGAAATGAAATAAGAAGTAAGAATCAGAAGAGATGCGTGAAAAGGGAGACGCTTCAATCATCATTTTTTTCCTCAGTTTTTGTTGTTACTTCTTGCTTTTTACAGTAAGAAGGGAAATATTAGTAATTGATGGTGTGATGGGTGACGTTTCACGTCTCACTTCTTATTCTTACTTCTCACTGTTTAACGACAAACCATCGGCCAAACGATAATTTCTGCCATATTACCTGTTCGACCAGACGACATTTTCGGTCATGTGATGTTTTCCACCAAATGAGGTTTTTTGCCAAACTACTTTTTCGTTCGGATGGGTTTACCCCCAAATCCTGGAGGAAATTTGACTAAAACTCCTGAAAAAATAATCAGGATTATCGGCTTTCAATCCCATGGAAATGATGCTAATTTTAAATCATTGGCAACGTTTCGATCCGGGAGTTTACATCTTCATCAAGGTTTTCGAATCGAAACGATACGGGCTTGGCTACTGCTTCTGTCTCATATGCAGGAGGTCGTGGGTTCAATCCCAGGTGGTCCGTTCCATTATCCTACTTTGTATTTTTATCTATATTTCTCATGTTCTAGCAATCGCTAGAACTGGAAATGGACTTCCATACCATATTACTCCATATTACTATTCTTAACTTGACTATTCTAATAGTAGCTGCTAAAATTGGAAATTAACTAAAAAGCTCGTTTCAGACATCCAATTAGAAATTCCATCAGTTGCTTTCTCCTATCCTATCACATTGGCAGCTCGTTAACCAAGACGGACCTATGTCCATCGAACCTAACCCAAAAATTCCAATAAATTCCGCATGAACTCGTGGCAAGTGCAGAGGTATATTCGGCTTGCAGTTGGCGAGTGGGCATCATCATTTCCTCCTTCTCTACATTGACTTGCATTCTGACGTGGCAGGCGCCAGTATGACCTAACTAATGAGATCACCAGTACTTGTACATTGAAGATGAGTGCTAGTTCCAAGCAAACATCTTTTGGTTTCCTGTGCAAGAACAGCTGATCTGGTCATAATGGAGTAGCAACTACGGGCAGTCAATCAAGCTCATCGGATCAAAACGTTGTCAATGTTTTGAAATTTCATGTGACTGAAAGCCAAACAATCAATAAATAACAATGTTTTGAAAACTCGATGTGCAAATGCACAATATGTGAAATATTTGTTTCGCAAAATGTTGCAGCTAACTACTTTACTTCGATGGGATTCCTCAAGAAACAAAGAAATGGAAAAGAGTTCCTATAATAATTTGCAGAGGAGTTTCCAAAGCAATTTTCGTAGAAAATTTCAGAAGAATTTCATGAAGAAATCCCAGAGAATGCGGACGGATTTTTTTTTGAAATTGTAACTAAGAACTTTGATACATCGCACACAGCAATTCGTATCAATCTCACCCAGTAAATCATAAACTGTAGGCTCCAGATATTCCCAGAACTGACTGAAAAACTAATGTGTGCCAGTTGTATTCTTTCTCATAATTGATATGCTTTGATATACTTTAGTCATGCCGTATATATGATTTCTACAGCGGCTGCTGAACTGGATTCTTCGATGTGGGCTTCGTGGCCGTGCGGTTAGCTACGTCAATCGTCTAGACGCATGTGCTATGGAGTGTGGGTTCGATTCCCGCCCCGGTAAGGAGGAAACTTTTCATGATCGAAAAATTCTCCAATGGTCCACTCGGTGTTATGTGTCTTGTCCGTTGTCTCATGCTAGATGTTAAAGACGGTGTTTCTGTGTTTTCTTTTTTATATGCTTTGATATACTTTTATTATCCCGTATATATGATTTGTATAGCGGCTGTTGAAATGGATTATTCGAGTTCCGTATCAGTTCCAGGACATTCAAGAGTGAGATTCAACCTCCAAATTTGGGTTCACAAAATAGATTGGGAAGGCAAAGAACAAACATTAAATTAAAATCATTGAACATCCTACATTACTGGTATATAACAAATACTATTTCGCTAAAGTAGGGACAAATCGTGTTATCTGCAAATTATATGGAAGATAGCGTACTACTAACGTTACCCTTAAAACAGGAGAAATTTATCTACACAGAACTAACACGACAGCTTAAATCAATTTGGTTTCTTTCCCTCATATGCTACTTAGACACAGACTTACGCTCCCTGTGGCACAATTTGTATCGCCTAAGCTTATTCAATTAGGAGAGGCGAAGCAATTTGCGGCATCCCTCAAAACACTCAAGACCCAAGGCTCCGAGGAGGATCCAACGCTCCGCATCCACATCCATACGGCACGCATCCAATCTCCAAACACGCACCGGTGGTTGCCAGCTTAGGAGCTCTCACATTCTCGAAACGAAAGCACTTTTGCCCCAAAAAACGAAGAGGAGACGCCTGATGTTATGGATGGTCCTACAATTTTACTTTCTTTTTTTTAAGTGAACCATACTGCGGTTGAATGATAAATTGGGAGGAAAAGGCAAAATTACTTAATGGAATTTAATAAGCTCCGGGCGAGCTCCGAATACCCGAAGAGTGCCGGTCGTCGTCGTCGACGGCGGCGACGGGCACACCCCGGGAAGTGGCCCCCCAATGCTGGGGACGAACCGAGCAGCAGTACCTACCGTGGCGAGGATGGTTGACTCGGCCGGATCAGACTCGAGTGGGCTAATGCCAAGATGGAAGCAACGAACTTCGGAGGCCAGAAATGTCGTCAGCATACGAAGCAGCGATGAATTGTGGGTTCCAGCGGGAAAATAGAAAAGATAAATGTCTTGTCTAGCTCCAATATGGATGGGACTTTCCTAGGATGGGGCAGCTGAATCTGTGCGCCATAAAATTAAGAAATAGTTAAAAATTACAAATTGACATTAAAAACGTAACAATAACTAAAAATTTTTGGTTGTTCGGCCCACCTCGAACAAGTCAATAAAAAAAAGAAATGATAACCAACGTTGAAAATAATACAGAAGCAAAACAATTTCGACCTGTTGATGTAGGATGAGAAAGACAGCTTGGCTTGACTTTTTAGGGCATGAATTGTTCGTTCGTGGAGTGATGGGACGGGATAATTCGAACAAGGGAAATTGTCTCAATCTGACTTCGTTCGATACGTGGTGGTGGAACAGCGATAGCACGTCGAAGCGCTGGCGATGCTTTGCTGACGTGGCAGTGGCATTAATTTTTGTTCAAGACGAGGAAACTAGTCCCGCAATGTTGACTCGTTGGTCGGTTTCTGTGAGTGAGTAATGTGGTTTTCTTGCAACGGGAAAATTTTCGATGAAGATTGAGTATCGTAAATGACCATAGAGCGCTTTTTGAGAAAAAAGATCAGAGTGCTCATGTTAGAAAAAAAAACAGACATTCTAATTAATTCCAAACCAAATAAAGTGACTGGAGGAGTTATTGATTTTTTTTTACTTTTATACACCAAAGCGAAAAATGTTATTCAGTAATGCCTGTAGACTTGTTTTCTACGCAGGAAATGTTTCTAGTAAAATAAATTTAGCCCTATGTAATCCACCTCGGTGTTGCAACATTTATTAATTCGATGATATGTGTAAACAATTCGATTAATTAAAATTAGTTCGCAACTCACCTTTACCGAATTTGAAAAGCTTGTTAAGCTCACCTCAGTATGACTGACTGTTTTTATTTCATCAATCGTTATTGCTGCTCATGGTGAAAGTACACCAGTGAAGCAGTAGACTCAGCCAGCAGAGGAGCTTATTAAAAAGTTTTAATGATTTTTACTTCTTCCGGTTCAGAACTGGTACTGAGAATGCACAATGGGTCAGCGCGCATCGGACTGACAAAGCACCCTTAGTCCCGTCTGGCACAGTTACGGCCCACCAGGCCGAAGGGAATCAAGCGAACCGACGACGACCCAAGGGATCCGAGCGCAGCTCTACTGCAGTGACCACAAAGCCGCTGGCACTGGATGGGTATAATGAGCAAATTAAATTAGAGTTGCTTGGAGCTGGGTGGAACTTGTCTCCGGTGTCGCATTCGGAAATGGTCGGTAATACAAATGCAGAACATGCGAACATAGTCGATTCATTTATTTCGTTTTTTCCTGCGTTAAGTTTAGTTTTCTAACTGTTTGCGTTATATAAACATCTAGTTGAATCTGACAGTGCCCACCTTCGAAAAGTAAAATATTACAGGAAGTGTCCCTTTTTATTAAATTCTCTCGATAAATTGTTAAGTAGGATCATTTTTTAAGATCTTCTGAATCTACCAACTACATAAAAATAGAAATATATTCTGAATCTAAGTTGAAAACTGATGAATATTAAATGCCCCATTTGCCCCCATTTTCATTTCAGTTTAAAAAAAATTAAAACAATCGTTCACCTTAAGATTGATGTTGGTCAATCAGTGAAGCAACATGTGAACCACGAATGTTTGGAATTACCAAAAAGAGAAAATGAATTTTGAATATCTATGCTTAAGTTTACGACAGTAACTGTCCATTGGGCCGAGGATCAATAATGTCAATCAACATTTCAAAAGGGCGAAGCTGCTTTCTTCGTCGCTAGTTGGCGAATTTGAGCCTAGCAACGCAATCCAGCACCATGAAGTGAAAGAAGAGAAGTAGCTGTTTCCATCAGTGGGGTTGGATTGCGCGGGTGGGCTCAAATTAGCCACCCAGCGACGGCAGAAGCATTTGTTTACAAAAGCAGTTACGCCCTTTTAAAATGTTGGTGCCGAATCGATAATTTGGACGAGATGATCAATAGGCCGGATTCCCATCAAGCTGAGAGATAAATTTGTGCATAGTTAGTTCTTCCTTACTCCTTTTTCCTTCCTTGTTCCTCATTATTTTCTTTATCTTTTTCAACCTTCTGTTACTTTCTTCTTTTTTTTATTCCTCCTTGTTCTGCCCTCTTCCTTTTTTTCCTTTTGTTCTTTTTTTTGCATTTTCTTGCTTTCTCCTTCTTTCTTCCTCTTCTTCTTTTTTCTTCCGCCTTCTTTCTTCTTCTTTCTTCTATCTCACTTCATCTTTCTTCTTTCCTTTCTCTTATCTTTTCATTCCTTCTTTTTCTCTCTTTTTCTTTATTCTCTCTACCTTCTTTCTACTTCCATCTTCTTTCTTCCTTTTTTCCATCTCTTTTATATTTTCATTCTCTTGTTTCGCTTCCATCTTTCCTCTTGCGCTCTTCATCATTTTTTCTCCACCTTCTTTCTTCGCCATCTTTATTCTTCTTTCTACCTTCTATCTTTTTCTTTCTTTTTCTTCTTCCTTCCCTTCTCTCTCTTCCTTCTTCCCTCTTCCTTTTTCCCTCTTCCTTTGTTTTTTTTCCTTTTCCAACCTCCTTCTTCCTTTTTCACTCCTTCTTCATACCTTTTTACTTAATGGTTATATAACTTTCCTTTTATAATCTATTCCTCCCTCTCCTTCCTTCTACTTTCTTCTTTTTTTCTTTTCTGCTTATATGCACCTCCTTCTTTATTGCTCTTCACTCTTCCATTTTCTTCTCTTACATCTATTCCTTTTCCCATTCTTTCTTACTTTCTCCATCTGCCTCCTACTTCATTTTTTTCTTTCTTCTTTCTCTCTTCTTGCATATCCTGTCTCTTTTCTTTCCCTTCTTCCTTTTTTCTCTACTTCACCCCATTTCTATCCACCATTTCTTCTTCCTTGATCC
The DNA here is from genome assembly GCF_024139115.2 of Armigeres subalbatus. Classification (NCBI taxonomy): domain Eukaryota; kingdom Metazoa; phylum Arthropoda; class Insecta; order Diptera; family Culicidae; genus Armigeres; species Armigeres subalbatus. The sequence goes on from NW_026941851.1 coordinate 56,075, forward strand.
TTTTTCATTCTTTATTCTTACTTATTTCTTCTTTTCTTCTTCTCCCTTCATCCTTCTTTTCATTTCTTATATCTTCCCGTTTCCTTCTTCTTTCTTTTTTCTACCTTCTTCTTTCTTAATTTTTCTTCATTTCTACTTCATTTCTACTTCCTCCTTTTTCTTTTCACCAACTAACTTATTTCTTATAATTTCTTCTTTCTTCCTTCTGCTTTTTCCTTTATCTTTTCTTCTATTCTTCCCTTCTTCATTTGTCTCTTTCTTCTTTCTGTCTCTGTAATTCTTCTTCCTTCACGCTTCTGCTTTGTTCCTTCTTTCTTGTCCCTTCTTGCCTCATCTTTCGTTCTTCTTCCTTCTTTCTCCTTGCTTCTTCTTTTTTCTACCTTCTTCCTTCTCCCGTTTTTCTGTTTCGATATTTATCCTTCCTTCATCCTTCTCCCTTCTTCTTTCTTTCTTCCTCAGTCTTCTTACTTCTTTTCTTCTTTTTCCTTCACCCTTCTTCCTTATACCTTCTATTTTTTTCTTTTTATTTTTTCATCTCACTTTTTTTCCTTCTTTCTTTTTGGTTATTTCTTCTGCCTTCTTGCTTCTTCCTTAATCCTTCTTATTTCTTTTTTCTTTTTCCTCCTTCCTTCTTTATTATTATTTCATCCATTTTGCATCTTACTCCTTCTTTCTATTTTCTTTCTGTTTCCCTCTTCCTTCTCCTTTCTTCCTTCTTTCTTCTATTTTTTTCATACTCCTTCTTCCTTTTTCTTTCTTTCTTCTTGCTTTTTCCATGCTTTCCATGTTTCCTTTTGCTGTCTGTTTTTTTCTTCTTTTTCCCATCTTACTTCATTCTTTCTTCTTCTTCCTTTTCTTCTTTCTTCTTTCATCTTCCTTCTTCCATTTTCCTTCTTCCTGTTTTTCTTTCCCAACCTTTTTTCTTTATTCTTTCTTCCTTATTTTCTCTTCCTTCTTCGTTCTTCCATCAAACGTTTTCTTTCTTCATTCTTCCTTTTTCCTTCTTCCTTGTTTTTTTTCGATATTTTTCTTTTTCCCTTCTCCTTCTTCTTTTGTCCTTTTATCTCCATCTTCCTTCTTCATCATTTCTTCTTCCTTTTCTTTCTTTCTTATTCGTGCTTCATTCTACCTTTTTCCTTCTTCCTTCTTCATTCTTTCTTTTCGTTCTGCCTTCTTCCTTTTTCCTTCTTCCCTCTTCTTTCTTCATTCTTCATTCTTCCTTCTCCTTCTTCCTTCTTCCTTCTTCCTTCTTCCTTCTTCCTTCTTCCTTCTTCCTTCTTCCTTCTTCCTTCTTTCTTCTTCCTTCTTCCTTCTTCTTTCTTATTTCTTCCTTTTTCCTTATATCTTATTCTTCCTTCCCTTTTCCCTCATTTTTATTCCATTTTGTTTTTTCTTCCTTATTTCTGCTTTCTAAATCCTTTTTCTTCTTTCTTTTTCCTTCTTTCTGCTTCCTTCTTTCTTATGTTTTTCTTTATTTACTCTTCTACCTTTCCCGTTATTCTGCTTGATTCATATATCTTCCTTTTCCTTCTTCTTTTTTTCTTCTTCCTTCGTTCTTCTCTCTTCTTCCTGTTTCCTTCTTCTTACTTTATTCATCAATCTTCTTTTGTTTCCTTCTTCCTTCTTCCTTTTTCCTTCTGCTTTTTTCCTCTAACTTCTTTTTCTGTTTTTCTTCATGCTTCCTTTTCCCTTCTTCTTCCATCCTTCTTCTTCCTTACTTTTTCATCCTTCCTTCATCTTCCTTAATTCTTTCTTCTTCCTTTTTATTTCTTTCTTTTCTTTCTTTCATTTTCCTTCTTCCATCTTCCTTCAGCCTTTTTCTTCTTTATGATTCCTTCTTCCTTGTTTACTTTTCCTTCTTTCTTTTTAATTTCCCTTTTTCTTCGACCGCCTTCCTTTTTCTTTTTCCTTCTTTCTCCGTTCTTTCTTCTTCTTATTTTCTCCTTTTCACTTTCTTTCTTCTTCCTGCGTCCTTTTACCTCTTTTTTTCTACTTTCTTCTTATTTTCTTTTTCATTCTCCCCCTCCTTATTGGCATTACATCCCCACACTGGGACAGAGCCGCCTCGCAGCTTAGTGTTCATTAAGCACTTCCACAGTTATCACCTGCGAGGTTTCTAAGCCAGGTTACCATTTTTGCATTCGTATATCATGCGGCTAACCCGATGATACTTTTTATGCCCAGGAAGTCGAGACAATTTCCAATCCGAAAATTGTCTAGACCGGCACCGGGAATCGAACCCAGCCACCCTCAGCATGGTCTTGCGTTGCAGCCGCGCGGCTTAACGCACGGCGAAGGAGGCCCCTTTGTCTTTTTCATTCGTTTTTCTTAATTCTTCTTTCTGCCTTCTTCCTTCATCTTTCTTCCTTATTCTTCATTCATGCTGTCATGCTCTTAATCTTTTTTATTCTTTTTTCTTCGTCCTTATTTATTATTTTACCTCCTTTTTCCAGATGACTTCTTCTTTCTTCCTTCGTTTCGTTTCCTTCTTTCTTCACCTTTCTTTGTACTATCTTTTTCCTTTTTCTTTCTCCCTTCTTCCATATTCCATCTCTCCTCTGTCATCTTCTTTTATCCTTTTTTTCTCCTTCTTCCTCCTTCCTTCTTACATCTTCCTTTTTCGCTCTTCCTTCTCCCTTCTTCCTTTTTCTTTATTTCTAATACCTTCTTCCTTCTTTCTTATTTTTTTCTGTTACTTTCTTGTTCCTTTTTCCATATTTCTGCTTCGTTCGGCTTTTTCCTATCTTCCTTCTTTCTTCTTCATTCCTCATTCTTCTTTTACTTTCTTCCTTCTTCTTTCTTAGTTTTTCCTTCTTCTTTCATTTTCTCTTTTTTTCTTTCCATCTTAATTATTCTTTCTTCCTTCTTTCTGTTTTTTCGTCTTTCTTTTTCTTCCTTTTTCTTTTTTTCCCTCTTCTTTCCTCCTTCTCGCTTCTTTCTTCCTTCTTATTTTTTCTTTCTTCCTTCCTTTATCCTTCCTCCTCTTTCCATTTCCTGCTTTGTTGTTCTTACTACTGTCTTTCTATTTCCTTTTTCCTTTTTCATTCTTCCTTCTTCAATCTTCCTGTTTCGTTATTCTTTCTTCCTCTTCTTCTTCCGTCTTTTTCGTTCTTTCGCCTTGCTTCTTCTTTCTTCCTTCTTCTATGTTCCTTTCCTTTTTTTTTCTTTTTCCTTGTTCCTTTTCCTTTTTTTCTGTTCTTCTTTACAGCTTCTTCATTTCTTCCTTTCTTCTTATTTTTATTCCTTCTCTCGTTCTTGCTTCTTCATATTTCCTTCTTTCTTCTTACTTCTACCCTTTTCCCTTCTATTTCCTCCTTCTTCAGTATTCTTTCTGCTTTTTTTCTTTTTCCTTCTTTTATTTCTTCTGATTCTTTCCTCCTCCTTTTCTTCTTTATTTTTCCATCTTTCTTCTTTTTCTTCTTCCATTCTGCTTCCTTCCTCTTTCTTACTTTTTCCTTCTTCTTTCTTCGTTCTTCCATTTTCCGTCATCCATTTTCTTTTTCATTATTCCTTATTCTTATTTGTTCTTCTTCTTACTTTTTTTTTCTTTCTTTGCCTGTATTCCTTCTTTTTTTCTTCGTTCTTCTTCCTTATTTCCTCTTTCTTCTTCTTTCTCCCTTTTCCATTTCTCTTTCTTCCTTTTAATTCTTCCTTTCTCTTTCTTTCTTTTTCTTTCTTAGTTTTTTCTTCTTCTTCCTTTTTCTCTTTTTCATCTTTTCCATCCTTCTTTCTGGTTTTTACCCTCCTTTCTTTTTCTATTTTCCTTCTTCTTTCCTCCTTTTCGCTTCTTTCTTTTCTTTTTTTCCTTTTTCTTTTCTTTTTTCCTTCTTTTATCCTTCTTCCTCTTCCATTTTCTGCTTCGTTGTTCTTACTACTGTCTTCCTATTTCCTTCTTCGTTTTTCATTCTTCTTTCTTCAATCTTCCTTCTTCTATCTTCTTTCCTCCTTTTTTCTTCTTCTTCTTCCGTCTTCCCTTTTCCTCCTTCGTTCTTCCGCCTTGCTTCTTCCTTCTTCCGTTTTTATTTTCATTCTTCTATCTTCCTTTTTCCATTTTCTTTTTTTCTTTTTCCTTCTTCCTTTAATTTTTTTTCCTATTCTTTCTTACTTCTTCTTTCTTCCTTTTTTTCTTATTTTTCTTCTTTCTCTCGTCTTTCTGCTTCGTTCTTCTTTCTTCATTTTTCCTTCTACCTTCTTTTTTCTTACTTCTACCTTTTTCCCTTCTCTTTCCTCCTTCTTCAGCCTTCTTGCTGCTGTTGTTTTTCTTTCTTTTTCCTTCTTTTATTCTCCTGATTCTTTCCTCCGTCCTTGCTTCTTTCTATTTTCATCTTTCTTCTTTTTCTTCTTCCTTTCTGCTTTCATCTTCCTTCTTCTTTCTTCCTTCTTACTTCTTACTTCCATTTTTCGTCATCCGTTTCCTTTTTTTTCTTATTTCTTATTTGTTCTTCTTCTTACTTCTCCTTTATTTCTTCTCCTATATTTCTTCTTTTTTCTTATTTTTTCTTTTTTCTTTCCTCTTACTTCTTCCTTTTTCTTTTTTCCTGTTTCTGCTTTCTTCATTTTTCCTTCTTCCTCATTTTGCTTTATTTTTTCTTCTTTCATTTACCTTCTTTCTACTCTTTCATCTCTTTCTTCCTATTTATTCCTTTACATTTTTCCTTATTCATTTTTATTCTTTTTTCTTTCTTCCGTTTTTCACCACACTTTTTCCATATCACTTTCTACTCCTCGTTTCCGCTTCTCATTTCTTCTTCTTACTTCTCACTTTTCACTTCTCATTCTGCCTAATGACCATAGTTGGAGTGCCAGTGAGGACCTGCTAGTTACCATTTGCGTTTGTCTTATTTTATGTAGAGCATTTTAAAATTACTTTAATAGAAAATCGGATCATGAAAGTTTAGTTTATTTGGTTTAAATGCTAAATTGAAGGACGCTGCCTTTTTCGAATACAGTTTGTTTATAATTGCTTGGCTTCTATAAAGTTGTATGGAAGGAAGAGCACAACATAAAGAACTAAAAGCACGTTACAGAGGAATTTACTTTTTAAAAGCAACTGAATGTTACTTGCGATATAATCAACAAGCTATATTTCTATTGGGATATAAAAGACAACAGAACAACTTTTTCACAAAAAAGATCAAACATCAATCGGTATCGAAACCGTCTCTTTCCTCTAACGATATCGATTGTTATTTTTTTTCTTTCACCATTGAGGATGGAAGTTTTTCTCTCACCCTGGAGCTATTCCAAAGCAGCACGTACACGTGAGTCATAACACCATCAATCAAAACAAATCACCCAAGTTGCTAAGCTCGTTGTGCTACTTCTTCATCCATCCTCCTCGAAGCTTGGTCGGACATCCAAAATGCGGGACGAGAAGCATATGTCTGAGCACACGGACCCCTGGCTGCCTTGGAAGAGACAGTCCTCTGCTTCCGAAATCTGTCATTCGGACCAGTTGATGACCAGCCGGGGAGAAAGCGCTATTAGGGAAAAAGGACCGGCACCATATGAAGTCACGTCACATGTAAAGGACGGGCAACGACAAAGACGGTGCAAAAACCTTTTCTCCGCCAGTACTGGGAATGTGCATGCGAAAAAACGAGGAATCTGGCCTAACGTATTTGTCAATGTCATCGTATATATTAAATAGATATTAATAGACACGTCTCCGGGAAGACAACAGGCAGCATGACGCCGGGCCTTCCATTATCCCTAGTTTCACTGAGAAGGAACTACCAACAGCGAGAATAGTGGATCTGGATACAGTTTGTCTCGCAAAAGTACGTTCCCTAGAACATGTTTTTATAAATAAATGAATGTTGTGTCCGTCTAATTCGGAACCGCTCGAATAAATTACAACCTTTTAATTTACGAAATAAATTTTACACCAACTAGAATTATATAATTTAAGAAAATCAGTTGCTCGATTTCAATTTTTGTGTGAATCAATTCATCCGCATTATCTTCGTGAAAACTCCATGACGTCACATCGAATAATGAATTTTGCCCATAAGGCCGGAAAGGCAGTTAGTTCGCCATACCCAGCAGACAGGTACCCTCCCGAACGGGATTTATGAGAAAAATCTGCTTGATACCGGCAGCGGGCGGTGGCGGTAGCGACTGCGACGACGATGACGCTGATGTTGATGATGATGATGCAGCAGATGTTGGTGAGATTCGCTTCTGGAGCACCACTTCATCGTCGTCGTCCACCGTGCTGTGGACTCATTTGTCACGAAGTGTGGGCCAGGTACCAAGATTTGAAGTGTTTGTTGGGGCAGGACCGTAGCGCAGCGCTCTAGAACGCCGTTGAAGTCTTCACACTGGCACCTATGTTTAGTTGGGCGGTAATGCCGCGGCAGCATAAGGAGACGATAACGACGACACCGAGCGGCTCAGTAGGTTAATGGGAAGAAAATGCTGTCAACTTTGGTAAACGACCGACCATGTTGTGGAAATTAGCGAGTTACAAAATGGTCTGTGTGGCACATTCTGTATTCCCGGAGCCGGTAGTAATGAAACTTTATCAGCATGATTTTATATTAGAGGCGTTGAATGATTGAACATTTTTGGTTGAAAGCTTGAGTTTAATTTTACTGTTCCTTTTAAGAAATGCTGAAGGGTACTTCAAATTATTCACCTTTCTATCGAGAAAATCTTTCATGTCTTTCTTGTAAATACACTATTTCGTAGAAGCAATACACTTTAATTCCCTAAAACCCTTAGTTTATATATCAATCGATTCAGTTTAACCAGCAGATGGATGCTACTCTAATTCATTTTTGTCATCACTGAAGTCCTTACCGATTTGACTTCATTTGCTTCCAACGCGGAATTTCATACTTTTAAACCCACAGATTATCTTCAGTTGTAGAGTTATTTTCCATGGTAATTTAAAAGCATTTTTAGATCCAAACATTGTTGCTTCTTGTTTCACTTCACCTATACTTACCTCTAGCAAAGAAGTTATCAATTATTTTCAACGCTTCTGCGACGCAGGAAAGCTTGAGGACAAGCCTCCCGGAATCCAAACCTTATTCGCGAATACGAAGGTAATACCTCTACTCACTCTTATGGCAAACACTCAGTCTTATCTGTCAGACTGTGCATGAATCATGGCCGCCAATCACCCCTTTTGTTCCTCCACAGTAAAATCCTATAAGGAACTGTCAGACTGTGCGTGAAGAATTCACCTTCGTAGTCGCGAATTTTCGGGGCCCTTCTTTGCCGTGCGGTAAAACGCGCGTCTACAAAGCAAGACCATTCTGAGAGTGCCTGGGTTCGATTTCCGGTGCCGGTCTAGGCAATTTTCGGATTGGAAATTGTCTGAACTTCCCTGGACACAAAAGTATCATCGTGTTAGCCTCATGGCTTAGAAACCTCGCCGTTAATAACTGTGGACGTGCTTCCCATTAACGCCCGAATTAACTCACTTTCATGATAATCGCTTGATTTTTTCAGGAATATCTCAACATAATAAAATAAAAAACTTAAAATAATTTAATTGAAAATCTACGGTCACAATTTGTGCTGAAAATGTTGAAAAAATGTGATCATTAGGCATCATCAACCGATTGAGCAGTATAAGCGATAGCAATTATAATCGGCACAAGCATCATTTTTTTTTTTTTTTTTTAACTAATTTTGTTTGCTAATTATCTAATACATGCATTCATCTCTTAGACTAGGTGTTCCGTGTTTTCTTAACACTATCATCCTTATTTGCTATGTTACGCTTTTAGTTATTATTAATACATTTCAATTGCCTCTGGCAGTTAGAATTTTGTCCTCTGGTTGAATTGAACCATGTAGGAATTACAATGTTTTCAACTTAAACTAAACTTAACCTATTTTATACTAAGACAAGGAGTTAATCGTTGCAATAGAAGATTGCAACGATTTTGTCTAAAATTGAAATTATTTTGTTGGACATTTGTTGCAATGTCTCAATATTAGAAATTCTATGAAGTTCATTGGTACTATACCACGGAGGCAACTTCAGAATCATTTTCAAAATTTTATTTTGAATCCTCTGGAGTGCCTTCTTTCTGGTATTGCAGCAACTAGTCCATATTGGCACAGCATACAACATGGCAGGTCTAAAATTTGTTTGTAAATCAAAAGTTTGTTCTTAAGACAAAGTTTTGATTTTCTGTTTATAAGTGGATATAGACACTTAATATATTTGTTACATTTGGCTTGAAGGCCTTCAATGTGATTTTTAAAGTTAATTTTGATCTAGCAGAAGTCCTAAATATTTAGCTTCGCTAGACCAATTAATTGGAACCCCATTCATAGTGACAATATGTCTGCTAGAAGGTTTCAAATAAGAAGCTCTCGGCTTATGTGGGAAAATTATAAGCTGAGTTTTGGAAGCATTCGGGGAAATTTTCCATTTTTGCAAGTAAGTGGAGAAAATATCCAAACATTTTTGCAATCTACTACAAATGACACGAAGGCTTCGCCCTTTGGCTGAAAGGCCCGTGTCATCTGCAAACAAAGATTTTTGACACCCTGGTGGTAAATCAGGTAAGTCAGAAGTAAAAATGTTATACAAAATGGGCCCCAGTATGCTGCCTTGGGGAACACCAGCTCTTACAGGTAATCTATCAGATTTAGTATTCTGATAGTTTACCTGCAGTGAGCGATCTGATAAATAATTTTGGATCAGTTTAATGATGTACAGAGGAAAATTAAAATTCATCAATTTTACAATCAAACCTTCATGCCAGACACTGTCAAATGCTTTCTCTATATCAAGAAGAGCAACTCCAGTCGAATATCCTTCAGATTTGTTCAGCCGAATTAAGTTCGTAACTCTTAATAACTGATGAGTGGTTGAATGCCCATGGCGAAAACCAAATTGCTCATCAGCAAAAATAGAATTGTCATTAATATGAACCATCATTCTATTTAAAATAATCTTTTCAAACAGTTTGCTTATTGAAGAAAGCAAACTGATTGGGCGATAACTAGAAGCCTCAGCTGGATTTTTGTCCGGCTTCAAAATTGGAACAACTTTGGCGTTTTTCCATTTATCTGGAAAAGTATGCCAATTGAAAACATTTGTTAAATAAATTAACCAAAAGGATAACGAGCTCTCAGGAAGTTTTTGTTACGTATGTAGATAATACCATCATCACCCGGGGCTTTCATATTTTTAAATTTTCTAGTAATAGATCTCACTTCATCCAAATTGGTTCCCAACGAAGGGTCAAAAACATTCTCTTGATTGAGAATGTCTTCGGAGCTCCGTGTAACCTGATCCTCCTAGACCTAGACTAAAATTATGGGCACTCTCGAACTGCTGAGCAAGTTTTTGAGCCTTTTCGCCATTTGTTAATAAAATTTTATTTCCTTTAAGCGCTGGAATTGGCTTTTGAGGTTTTTAAGAATTTTCGTTAATTTCCAAAAGGGTTTCGAACTGGGATCCAACTTCGAGACGTTATTCTCAAAGTTGGTATTTCTCAGAATAGTGAAACGTTTTTAATTTCATTTTGCAAATCTCGCCAAATAACTTTCAACGCGGGATCGCGAGTTCTTTGGTATTGCCTTCGCCTCACATTTTTAAGACGGATCAGTAGCTGAAGATCGTCGTCAATAATAATGGAGTTGAATTTAACTTCACATTTCGGAATTGCAATGCCTCTGGCTTCGACAATTAAATTTGTCAAAGATACGAGAGCATTATCAATATCACTTTTGGTATCGAGAGGAATATCAACATCAAAATTCTTATCGATATACGTTTTATATAAATCCCAATCAGCTCTATGATAATTAAAAGTAGAGCTGATTGGATTATAAATGGCTTCTTGTGAAATTTCGAACGTCACAGGAAGGTGATCAGAGTCAAAGTCAGCATGAGTTACCAATTGGACACCGCTGACTTGAATCCGTTAAAACTAAATCAATTGTAGAAGGATTTCGACTGGAAGAAAAACAAGTTGGTCCATTGGGATATTGAATAGTATAATATCCCGCAGAACAATCTTCAAATAAAATTTTACCATTGGAATTGCTTTGAGCATTATTCCATGAACGGTGTTTGGCATTGAAGTCACCAATTACGAAGAATTTTGATTTGTTGCGAGTCAGAATTTGAAGATCAGCTTTCAACAAATTCTTTAGCTGCCCATTGCATTGAAAAGGCAAGTAGGCTGCAATGAAGGAAAATTGTCCAAAATTTGTTTCAACAGAAACTCCCAAGGTTTCAAAAACTTTGGTTTCAAACGAAGAAAATAATTTATGTTTGATACGTCTATTAATGACAATGGCGACCCCACCACAGGCGCTGTCAAGACGATCATTTCTGTAGATAAAATAGTTTGGATCTCTTTTAATGGAGAGTCCTGGTTTCAAATACGTTTCAGTTATAATGGCAATATGCACTTTATGAACTGAGAGGAAGTTGAATAATTCATCTTCCTTACTCTTTAGAGAGCGGGCATTCCAATTTAGAACTTTCACACAATTATTTGGATCCATTAAAACGGAGTCCGATAACATTTTTTTGTGCACTTTATACCAACCTGAACAGCTTCAGGAATGGTATTTGCTTTGAACATTGCATCAATCATGTGATGCAATTGTTCAGTTAAAAAATCAAAATCGGAAGCAGTCATGCTACCTGAATCGGCAACTTATGCCCGTTATTTTCCGTTGGGACATGGGTATAAACCTCATTTTGAGAAGAGAAATTTTGTCTACCAGCAGCGATGTTTGCATACGTAGGTACATTCGAAAATTGGAATTTACTGAAGTGCTTGCTACCCGTTGACGAGCGGCAAAATTTGTTTGTGAATTGTGGTGGGTATGAATTGCTCGACCGGTAACCGGTTTCGAAATTTGAGCGTTTGAAAATTTCTACCCGCCGAATCTGGGATCCGATTGAATTTCCTGTCATCAATTTTGCACGGAATTCAAAACTTTTTGCGTGAAGGGCATTCCCAGAAATTGGATTTATGATTGCCCCCACAGTTTGCGCACTTAAATTTATTGAATCTTCTCTCACAGGACATGCGTCCTTGACGTGAGAGGTTCCACCACAAATCATGCATTTAGCATCCATGTGACAATGTTTGGTTCCGTGACCCCACTTTTGGCACTTACGGCACTGGGTAGGGTTTTGAATTTCCCCAGGCCTGCGGAAATGTTCCCATGTAACACGGACATGAGACATAATACAGGCCTTTTTCCAAACTTTTCATATTATTTAGTTCACTTTTGTTAAAATGAAATAAATAAAATTCTTGAGAAATGCCCTCTGGGAAGTACCAGAGTGGGATTTCTTTTCATCTTAATTACTTGGACTGTTGAAAATCCGAGTAATTAAGAAATTTCAATTTTAATCTCATCCAGTGATTTATCATCACTGGGGAGACCTTTCAAGACGACTTTGAAAAATCGCTCAGTTTTGTCGTCGTATGTGAAGAATTTATGGCGCTTCTCAGTTAAATAGTGAAGAAGACGTTTGCGATCGTCAAAGCGATCCCGGCAAAACGCGGCAGTCACCCTTCCTAGCAATCTGAAATGAAACCTTGATCCCCTGAAGGTTACTCAAGATTTCATTCCGAAAGCCAGAAAACTCGGCAACAGATACCACAATTGGCGGAATCCTTTGTTTCTTCGCATGAATCGAATCACCTGGGCTAAAGGTAGATTCGATTTGTTCAATTTCATCATTAATCAAATCGAACTGATTGCTCAGTTCGATAGGAGAAGAAACAATGTCAACATTAGATTTAGAAGGAATATCTGAAGTCTCCAGCTTCCTTCTATTTTTTCCGCGCTTGGGCAGGACGGTCTTGAAACCTTGTTTCTTTGAAGGAAGTGGAGAATTCAGAGACTCCCCCTTCCTCTTGTTTTTGTTAATACTCATTGCTGAGCGTGGAGACGTGACCTTCTAAGAGGTTTTTTCCCAGAACGGTGTCCCTGCAGGATTACCACCGCTTGTCGGAATTTTACTTCCGCAAACGGGTCCAACGTAAAACGAAGGCACGGGTCCTTGCAAAGATCGTAACGGGATCAGTGGGTACAAATAGCGCTAAGAAGCACCGTTGAAATTAAAATAGCTTCGGGTAGTATTAAAACTTCCTTCCGCAAAGAGAGAATGAACCGCACAGCACGAAAGCACGATGCGGTCTGGCACAAGCATCATATAGTTTTTGGTTGATGCAGGGAGACCGGAGAAAGTCCTTACGCTAGTTGAAAATCCCTTCTACATTTTGGTAGGGATGGGTGAGCTTCCACGCAAATGGACCATAATTTTGTGCCTGACTCGAGAACAAATCAAGTAATTGAAAATTTTAATCTTTAATCTCTCTCTCTCTCTCTCTCTCTCTCTCTCTCTCTCTCTCTCTCTCTCTCTCTCTCTCTCTCTCTCTCTCTCTCTCTCTCTCTCTCTCTCTCTCTCTCTCTCTCTCTCTCTCTCTCTCTCTCTCTCTCTCTCTCTCTCTCTCTCTCTCTCTCTCTCTCTCTCTCTCTCTCTCTCTCTCTCTCTCTCTCTCTCTCACTCTTCTCTCTCTCTCTCTCTGTTTCCCTCTCTCCCTCTTTCCCTCTCTCCTGTTTCCTCTCTCGCTGTTTCCCTCTCTGATCTTTCTCTCTCTCTCACACTCTTTCTCTCTCTCATTCTTTTTTTTTTCTCTTCCTCTCACTCCTTTTCTCTCTCCCTCTCACTATTTCGGCCTCTCCCTCTCACTCTTTCTCTCTCTCCCTCTCACTCTTTCTCTCTCTTCCTCTCACTCTTTCTCTCTCTCCCTCTCACTCTTTCTCTCTCTCCCTCTCACTCTTTCTCTCTCTCCCTCTCACTCTTTCTCTCTCTCCCTCTCACTCTTTCTCTCTCTCCCTCTCACTCTTTCTCTCTCTCCCTCTCACTCTTTCTCTCTCTCTCCCTCTCACTCTTTCTCTCTCTCCCTCTCACTCTTTCTCTCTCTCACTCTTTCTCTCTCTCTCTCACTCTTTCTCTCTCTCACTCTCTTTCTCTCTCTCAATCTTTCTCTCTTTCTCATTCTTTCTCTCTCTTACACTCTTTTTCTCTCTCTCGCTCTTTCTCACTCTCACTCTCCTTCTCTATCACTCTCGCTCGCTCTTTTCTCATTTTTTCTCTCTCACTCTCACACTCTTTCTCTCTCACTCTTTCTCTCTCAATCTTTCTCTGTCACTCTTTCTCTCTCACTCTCAATCTTTCTCTCTCACACTGTTTCTCTCTCTCTTCCGCTTTCTCTCTCACTCTTCTCTCTCACTCTCATCTCTCTCACTGTTTCTCTTTCACTCTCCCACTCTCTCACTATTTCTCTTTCACTCTCTCTTTCTCTCACTCTTTATCTCACTATCTCTCACTCTCTCACTCTTTCTCTGTCGCTCTTTATCTCTCTCATTCTTTCTCTCTCTCTCACTCCATCTCTCTCACACTCAATCTACCTCTCTCTCACTCATTCTCTCTCTAACTCCCGTCCTGCCTCCCCAACACTTTTCTCCATAACGTTTGGTTGCACATTGCCTGTAGGAGCAAATTAATTCATCGTCATATTCTTTTTTTTGTGCGAAGCACATTGTTGAAAAAGTTTCTAACAGCTCAACACACGCACACTCACGGATCACTCGAAATAAACGAAATCGACGCTATGAAAAAGATTTCTTCTCTAAATAACGATCCATACAGCACTGTTTGGTTTTATTACGGCCATGGCGTTCATGACTTGCTCATTATGGCTGCTTTGAAACCAATATAACATATGACTGCAAACTAGAAACATCATATCAAATTCAATCGGTACCTCCATAACGTCAACAAAATGATTTCGTGTATCCATCCTTGAGCATGTTTACGAAATCGGTCAATGAGAATTGATACACGTATTAGCGAACTGGCTTTGTTTGTGGAAGGATCTTTAGAACTGTGCAGTGGAGTATAATTTGATTATTTTTGTGTACTGGTAGGTTTTATATAATAATAATTATCAGCAGTATATATTTATTACTAAAATGATGATGATTCTGATAGCTTTAGATGAAATTCAAAACAATTGAAGCTGCCATCAATCATATCACCGTTGGGAAGGTTCAACGGGAGATAGTTGCTTTGCCATCAGCACCAGAACAAACCAGCGACGAAATTTCCGGATGGAAATATACGTGCTCCTGGCCCAGTTAAAACTTAATCATCGTGTGAAGACCTAAGTGGAGTATTATAGGATATTGATGCGAGCATAGTAGAAAGAAGCAATGTTGTTTCTAGGTTATCTTAGACAGAACCGTCTTCATCACGACATCCTCCAAAAAAAAATCTGAAAAAGATGGTCCTGCTGCTTGTGATAAAAAGGCACCCAAGTATTTCTTTGGAGAATTGGGAGAGGCAGCACTTTGTAACTTCGAACAACTTTCTCAGTCTCTGCATGGAAAGTCTGCTGTTGAAATTTTTGAGGTGTTCATTTCAGCAGATTTTCTAGAGCACATTGTTATATTACATATTGAAACGAACCGATATGCTCGTGATGCGAAGGGTGGAGATCAAAAAAATGCTCCATTTTGCGAACAACAACCACATTGACAAAGGTGATCGTGGGTTCAAAGTGAGGGAAATCATGAACATTGCCAACAAAAATTTCCAAAAATGGGGTATCTTTGATAAGAATCTATCCATCGACGAAATGATGGTGCGCTATTTTGGTCATCATCCTATCAAGCAGTTCATCAGAGGGAAACCAATAAGATTCGGGTTCAAATTGTGGGCATTATGCGGAAGTGATGGTTTTTGCTACAATTTCGATTTATATTGCGGCAAGGCATCTAATGAAGGACAATCAAAACCTCTTGGTTCCAGAGTTGTAAACAATATGCTATCGATCGTTGATGATCCGAATAGTCACATCGTGTACTAGGTGTACGTGTAAGCGAGGTTCCTATGATTACAGTTTTGATAGTAGGGGAACTAGGTTTAAAATGCGCCAGTCAGCTAATACGAGCCATTGCATTTTCTGGGTTAATGGGTTAGTCTAAATTAAGTTACAAAACCGATGGCAGCTGACGCCTAAACATATTTTTAGATCAACAAATTAAAAATAATAGTTTTCCGCCTTTTGATAAAATTTAAGCTTCCGTTCCCTTAAGGATTTTCCACTAGATAAAAACATTTTTTCGATAATCTTAGCACATGTCTGGAAAAACAAATTAGTAAAGATTGTGCCAAGTTACTAAAAAGTTAACTTAACTTCATTTTTCATAGAAAAACACACATTTTAATAAAACCTCTGCATGCAGGATGAAACGCGCCCATCTGATGTGCTTGACTATGGATGTCATAGTTTGAGAAGGGCTTGTGCCAATAATAATTATTATAAATAATAAATATTATAAGTAAATAATTATCAATTAAAAAGTAAAAAAGTGAGAAAATAAAAGTGAAAAGAGATGAGTGAGAAGTTATGAGTGATGAGAAGTGAGAAGTGAAAAGCAACAGGTGAGAAGTAGGAATTGAGAATTCCACTAAAAAACCCTCAATAGCTTTAGAATCAATCGTGAATTGTAAGCTGAGATTTGGGATATGAAAACTGAGGAGTGAGATGGGAGAAGCGAGAAAAAGAAGAGAAGTGAGAAGCGATAGGCAAGCAGTAAGAAGTGCGAAATAAGATGAGATCAGTGAAAAGCGAGATGCAAGTAGTAGAAGGTGAGAAGCAATAAGCGAGATACTTTGTGTGAGATATGAGCAGTAAAAAAGCATGAAGAGGAATATGACAATTGATAAATGAGATGTGAGAAGTGAGAAACGAGACGTGAGAGGTGCAAGGTACAAGGAGTTAAATTGCAGAATAGAGAAAAAAGCGAGAAGAGAGGCGAAGAGAGAGAAGTAAATAGTGTGGAGACTACTCAGAATAGAGTTTTTTTCAGCATAGATTTTTGGGCATCCAAGAAATCCCTGGAGTAAGGGCTAAAGATCTACAAGCGTAGCTAAAGATCATTCGGACTGTCTCAATTATGGCACATGTCCTTCTGGATGTGTAGAATAGAATGAGCCAACGTAAGATATTCTGGGTCATTCAAGAAATCCCTGGAGTTGGGCCTCAAGATCTACACGCGCTAATAAAGATGTATCGGACTGTTTCAAATGTGGTACATGCCCTTTTGGATGTGAAGAATAGAATAAGTCAACGGCAGAGGTTTTCGGTCATCCAAGAAATCCCTTGAGCTAGGTCCTCAGATCTAAACATGTAACTAAAGATCAATCGGACTGTTTTAAATGTGGTACGTGACCTTTTGGGTGTGAAGAATAGAAAAAGTCAACGGCAAAGGTTTTCGTTCATTCAAGAAACCTCTGGAGTTAGGCCCAAAGCAGCACAAGTCTAATGAAACTGGTTAGAGCAACCTAATTGTGACTAAATCGGGTCACACATGAGCTACTGTTGTGGCGAGCTCCTTTCCATTCCCACGCTTCATACAAACAATGTCATAAATTCACTTTTATTGCATCCTACATGCCCGCACTTATCGGTTCTATCCTTCCAGGAGAGAACCCGATTAGAACATTAAATAAAAGGACATATAAACGATGCGTGGGAACGTAAACGCGAAAGCCAAACCATAGAAGAATGCGTGAGAACTGCAGCTCACGCAGGATAGTAGCACATACAGACATATTACATATGTCTGTTCTTTTTATGTAATCTGAAGTGCCTTCTATGTAGGAGGGTTGCTTATGCGTGTGTATGAGCAACCCAAGTAGGGTAATGATAAGTTAGATTTTAGAAAATAAACCAGTCTACAATAACGATTCAAAAGGAGCAGTTCGTCAATTGAAAGAAACTCCTACATTGGTGGCAGCGGAAAAGTACTTTAGTGGTACAGGCAATTTTATTTTTAGTTTGCAAAAATAGTGAAACATTAGAAAATAGTGTGTTATTTTGACGTGGCTGCATGAATAGTAACAGGTCTTGACAGAAGTCGAAAACGTGAAGTGATTAAACGTCTCAGCGACTACTGTGGAAAAAGACGCAGCTTATCATTTAAGTTGGAGAAGGCTGATATCTTGGAAAAGATAGTTAAGCACCTTGAAAATCTGTCAATGCTGGTGTTGAATCCAAGGCGCGCAGCTTTCATCAGTTCAGCCACACCCAGGCATATGTCAACATCTGTATACGATCGAATGGCAACCAACCGTTGGTGTAGCAGCTGAATGCGGAATAGAATTCTCCAGCCCATATTGGAATCAAAAAACAACGTCAACGTACCAGACACCGAGCTAAGTTAAAACAAGTGACCAAGTTTTGGAACCAGTGGCCAAGTTGAAGGCAAGTGAAAAAAAAGCCAAGGAGATTACGTTGAAAGTGCTGAGGACAGCAAACCATCGAAGCCCTGCAGAGGAACAACATAGTCACCCTGAGAAGAGAAACAGCGAAGCCACCCCAGTTCGAGACAACCTTGGACAACGTTGATTTAACGAACAGCAGGTTAGATAACATTTTTTTTCTTTTCTGATGTTTTATAAGAGTAGGGAAAATTTTTTTTTTTCTAAGATTAGTTATATACTAGGGTTCGCTAGGATAGAAGCTATTTCCGTTTTTTTTTTAAACAGTTTTCTTTAGAGGACTAATTTGTACATGTCTAACAACTTGTCTTTGAGATCTAGAGATATACAGAGACAAGTTGTAGAGCAGGAATTGTTAATTCAGGAGAACGATTCCGCCTCTTCTTTAAACGATTCAAAATATAAAAGTTTTGAAATGTCGTTTGATCGCAATTTTGCGTTTAGCGTTATTCCTGAATTAAAAGGAAAAGCAATATTGAAGTATTCATCAATCAATGCGATGCCATTTATGTAGAATTTGGTAAAGAAGACTGCGAATCAAGCCTCTTGGCTATGATTGGCAGGAATATATCAAATAATGTTTGGTTAGCTTGCAAGGATTGTACAAAGTACAATGAGTTGATAGTTCGTTTGCTAAAAAAATTTTGTGATGATACACCATTAAGTGCTATGATGAACAAATTGGTATTGCTTTCGCAATATCATTCTGAAGATATAAAGTCGTATGCTGATAGAGCATCCGATATTTATGATCGTTTAATGTTGTCAAGCGAAACCTTTTGAAGAAAGCGCCAGTAGACTCACGGGATGATAAACCCGTTAAACTTATTTATCAAAATTGTTATTGGACTATTGGGTGAAAGGTATAAGGATACAAATTTAAGACAAGTTGTATTATCCCATAATGCACCTGATTTTCCTTCTGCATCTAAATATGCAAAAGATATAGAAGTTGTGTTTCGAACATACAATTCAAATAACGCAACTGATAGTTTTCTAAAAATATTGCAGAAAATAATACAATTAAAAAGTTATTGATCCTCAAAAATCTTTTATCTTGTGGCAATAATAACAGTAAATTAAAGAATGACAATCAGTATCCGAAAAGAAATCAAATTTTACAAGTAAAGCTGGTTCTTCTGGGCAAAACCTAATTTGAAATGTAATTTCTGCGGTAAGCAAGGACACGTGGAATCAAGTGCCGTAAAAACAGCCTCAGCAGGTCAACATATTGCAGTCAAAAAACGACACTCCTTCGGAGAAAATTCCTCCGGATATGCTGATCAACGAATTGGTGAAAGCTTTAAATTTGCGGTAATACCTTTTGAAACGCAATGGTTGACAAATAGGCCAATAGTGTCTATTAAAGTCAACGAATACAAAAGGCGTCCGTTGAAATTTCTTTTGGATCCAGGTGCAGAAGTATCTCTTGTTAAAATTAATGCAATGGATTTTGACGTTAAAGCTAACCCAAATGATGTAATCTCGCTTCATGGAGTTACAAGGGAAAGAAATTCTACAGTTGGATCCGTGCAACTTAATTTAAAATTTGATTGTTTTTCAATCATGCATAAAACATACTTGGTGCGTGATTCATTTCCAATTCCATGTGACGGGTTACTAGGTAGTGATTTCTTTAGTGAATTTTCCGGTGAATTGTCGTTTAAAATAAACACTTGAAAGTTATTAAAAATATTCAAAAGTTTTCGAATATCGCTACTCTTAGAGCAGCAAATGTTATTACAATTCCTCCCAGAACCGAAATAATTCAAAAATTTTTTGTTCCTGCTGATAGTGATATAATTTATCATTCGAAGCAATTAAAAACAATGTTTATATTGGCAACTGCATTTGCAGACCAGTCAATAATTTTGTTCATATCCCAGTGATCAACGGCAATGATGAATCCGTAGAAATTGATTTCAACGACGTTATTTATGATTCAGTATCAGATTTTTCCATTATGTCAATGGACCAAGACAAACCAAAGAACCGAATAAATGATATCCTCAAGGACCTTAATTTTGACCATATGAATTTTGAAGAAAAAGATCTGTTATCGATATTATAGAACACTATAATGATGTGTTTTATGTTGATGGTGACAAGTTATCACACACTAAGGTAGCAACTCACAAAATTAATACGTCTGTAGATAAACCAATTTTCTCCAGGCAATACAGAGTTCCCACAATACATAAAATGTAATTACCGAGCATGTTGATAAAATGCTGAAAGAAAACATAATTCAAGAAAGTGCTTCCCTGGAACTCGCCACTTATTGTGGTACCCAAGAAAGCAGATTCCAATGGTCATAAAAGATGGAGAGTAGTTGTTGATTTCCGAAAAATTAACGACATTACTTTAAGCGATGCTTATCCTTTGCCACTTATAACTGACATACTAGATCAACTGGGAAGATCTAGATATTTTTCAACATTGGATTTAGCAAGTGGTTTCCATCAAATTAAAATGGATCCCAAGGATAGGGAAAAACAGCTTTTTCGACACCATATGGTCATTATGAATTTTTGCGTATGCCATTTGGACTAAAAACGCACCCGCAACATTTCAACGATTAATGAACACGGTGTTATTAGGACTCCAAGGGTATAAATGTTTCATTTACATGGATGATATTGTAGTATATGGTGAAAATCTGGAGTCACATAATTCAAAACTAGTTGAAATATTAGCACGCCTTCGACTGCATGGTCTGAAATTACAACCCTCTAAATGCAACTTTCTGTGCAAAGAAATAGTCTTCTTAGGACACAAAATAACTTCTGAAGGTATTAAACCCGACGACGAAAAAATTCGAGCTGTGAAAGAATTTCCAGTTCGAAAAAATCACAAAGATGTAAAATCTTTTTTGGGTTTATTGAGTTATTACAGGAAATTTATTTCCAACTTGTCCAATTTAGCCGAACCCATAAACAGGCTTCTTAAAAAGGTCAAAATTCGAATGGTCGGTAAAATGTCAACAATCCTTCGACGAGTTGAAGTCGTTGTTGATGTCATCCCCAATTTTACAGTATCCAGATTTTTCAAAGAAATTTGTTATCACTACGGATGCTAGCAACGTTGCTATTGGAGCAGTATTATCGAACGAGGATAAAATCTACCCATAGCATATGCTAGTAGAATATTAAATGCTGCTGAAAGGCGTTATTCTACTGTAGAACGGGAGTTACTAGCCATAGTTTGGGCCATCAAACATTTTAAACCATATATTTACGGTCGCGAGTTTCTAGTACATTCGGACCACAAACCTCTAGTATATTTGTTCAACTTGACGAATTCCTCTGATCGTTTGATGAGATGGAGACTATTATTAGAGGAGTACGACTTTAAAGTCGTATATAAGCCAGGCAAACAAAACGTCGTGGCAGATGCGCTTAGTCGCATAGAGCTCACCAACATTGAAAGTGCGAGCTCAATTGTTGATGAAATCGACCAAGAAATTCGCGCGCAAAAGAAAAAACTGGTCAAAAGAATCAACATTATCACAAGACTGCAATCAAAACAAATTGCAGACAGTGCGCAAAGTCATACGGATCCAATGATTGCGCAAGACTTCAAGGATTTGAAACCTTAAAAAACCCAGCACAAAATAAAAATGTGCACGACAAATCCGAAAAAGGTTCAAAATGCATTAAGGTGACGATCTTATCAGCACAACTGGACCCTAAATTGGATTATGATTTTGACAAGGCTGTCTTTGAATCAGAAAATATTTCTGAGTATGGTTATGCAAAGTCAATCAAGATGCATTTTGTTGTTTGTAAAGATTTACAGCAACATAAAGTTTGTAAATATAGATTGTATAAAAATTTAATGCGTCTGAAAGATAATTTGTGTAATTTTAGAAACCGGACTATTAATTTTAAATTTGTTTTGTCTGCCGGCGACGAAATAAATTGGCTACAATTAAAGTTTATGGTTTCTCATATATTTTCTGATGTCAGCTGCAAGCTTTGTTTTAGTAATAATTTTATAAAAAACATATCATCTACCAACGAAATCAACAAAATATTGCATGAATTCCATGATGCACCATTAGGGGACATACTGGAATTGAAAGAATGCTAAAGCGTATATCTGAACGTTATACATGGCCGAATATGAAGGAAACCATAAAGGAATATGTTTCAAAATGCGATAATTGCCAAAAGAATAAAATTCTTAAAATAAACAAAATTCCTATGAAAATTACCACAACATCAGAAAAACCATTTGAGAAAGTTTATCTTGATATAGTAGGCCCATTACCGAAAACTATCAATGGAAATAGTTACATATTAACTATTCAAGATGACCTATCCAAATTTTTTGTTGCGAAAGCAATTCAAGAAGCTACTGCGGAATCAACTTGTAAAGCTTTTCTTGAAGGTGGTATTTGTATTTTGGAATACCGAAAGAACTAGTTACAGATCGAGGAACGAACTTTATTAGCAAACTGTTTCAAGAGCTTTGTGTTATTAAAAATAAAACAAATTCAAACATCTGCTTATCACCCACAACGTAATGGTGCACTCGAGAGGTGTCATCGTACATTGAAAGAGTATTTGCGTTCGTATGTAAACGAGAGTCTGAACATGGATGAATATCTTAGTCAATTTTCATTTACTTATAATACAACGCCCCATTCATCAACGGGGTTCACCCCACGCGAGTGAGTGTACGGCCACAAGGCAGAATTGCCATCAGCCTTTGTTACGTCGCAAAATGAGCATACAAGTTATTGTCAATGCTTGAAAGACCTTCGTTCTAAAAGGCACTCAATCCACAAAATTGCAATACATAAGCTGAGAAAGGCAAAACAACTCGTAAAGACAAATATGATGAATCATCCAACAATTGGATCCCATTATGGGGCGATAAAGTATTATTGTTGAATATTACAACTGGGGTTGGCCAAAAGCTTCAAACATTGTGGAATGGACCACACGAAGTTGTCGCAATAAATTCTCCTGAAACAACAACTATAAAATTATGTAACAGTAACAAAAGAATGACTGTACATAACAATAGATTAAAACAATATACAGAATAATTTTTTCTCTCTCTTTTCTTTTCAGGAATGAAACTCTATATTATTCTACAATTGTTTGTGTCAACTCTAGCCCTATTACCTATTGAAAATATTCCATTATACAATCATGGAATTATTTATGAAAATTTGAAAAGTGTGAAACTTGAATTGGGTCAATGGACAATAAGGTCCACTTACGACCTTCAAAAGGTCCAAATGGAATTGAAGACTATGGAAACCTTTCAAGATATGTTGTTGACTGCTTGTGGAAAATTGGATTCTGGTATGGGGATCGATTGTAAACGTATACAAACGGAACAAATAATGATATCATCTGAATTTTTTGGTTTAAGTAATATTGTAAATTCACACTGTGAAAATTACAATAAGACACTGGAAAATAGTCGTGTTAAACGTCAAATAGATTTTCTTGGTCACATTTTTAAGGAAATTACTGGTGTGATGGATCATGATGATTCACGTAGGATAGATGACGACATTAAAACCTTCGTGCAAATGAAGACAGTTTAGTTAATCAGTTGCAAAAACAAACTATTGCAATTGACTCCATTTTGAAATTTCGAATAAAACATTTTCGAAAGTCAATGATAAACTTAACGCTTTTAGTGCTGCTGATATCTGCTTGATATCTATAATAAACGCAGTAAGGAGGAACTTGTTAAAAATATGGTTAGAAATCAATTCACAGAATTGATGGGAGAACTTAATATGATAGTAACTCATCTCTTCAAGAAAAAGGATGTATTTCTTTCCTTATTGGCAACAGGAAATATTCCTCTCACTCCCGAAATATATGAGCCTGAAAAACTTTTAGCAGAGTTGATTAAGGTAGAAAAAATTCTTCCACTTGGGTTCATGTTCCCTGTGCAGATAAATTTTAGAAATATAATGAAAATATATGGTATTAGTTCTGTTTCATCTGAAGTTGGAAACTGCCATGTTGAGGTTAGTATTAAGGTTCCTATTACCAACCGATTAACATATAAAGCTTTTAAGGAACCAGTGTTCCTATTATGAAAAATGGTAAATTTTATGTAACATCATTTGAAAATGATGTAATTCTTAAATCAGAAAATTCCAGCTTAGGTTCAAGTTTAACATACAAGAACTACAAAATGTGTAAAATGGTGCAAGATTTTAGATTATGCTCCTCATTTCATTTACTTCAAAATTTCACATCATCTGAAGATTGTAATGTTCAAACTTTTTGAATCTGTCGACAAATGCATGTGTTTCACAACCTTTGAATTTGAAGCACCAACTTTGGATTCAAATGGTCAATCCAAATTCATGGATTTATGCAATCCCTAATATGACAAAACTTGCCATATTTACAAACGGTAAATCAAAGGCTTTTGAACTATCTGGAATTGGTAATTTAAGAATCAATTCACCTTGTTTAATACAATCAGGAGAAATTTTTCTGCACTACTATCCTAAAGACATTAGTGTAACACAATCTGATTATTTTAAAATCGATTTTTCCATTCTCCAAAAGAAATTAAATTATTGGATGACAAAGTTCCTGACACACTTAAACATAGTGTCTTCACAAGTGTAAATGAAAAGGATTTTTTAACGAGATTGTAAATCTGCAAAACTTGAATTCTAACAAAATTCAATTGCTTGATGTAACGTTAGAAAAGCATACTCTCAGTATATGGATTATTTTGCTGTGTATATTACTTGCTGTTGGAATATTTTATTTAATTTTCAAATATAGATTTCTTTTGAAAATCAAATCTTGTGGGTGGAGAAGAGCAGCGAATCGTTCTACTGATAGTCAGCTAGAAATAGAGTTCAAAATATTCAACCTCTGATAGACAATGTACAAGTTAAACAGTCTTTTAAGGATGATGATCAAATTCAACAAAAATCAACGGAAATAGATATGATTCAAGGTAGTTCCAAAAACAACAAAGTAGAAGAAAAGTCAAAATCTTGTAAAATATATATGAAAATTAATATAATTGTACAGATTACATGTTCCTATATTATTTCTTTTTCACGAAAATTCTACGTATTGAAATAAGATAATAGTTAGATGAAAAGTGTAATAAAACATATTTCAACTTTATGCAATATAATTATTAAAATATTTGTAACAAAGACAACATTCTTTAAAGACTTATGAGTAAAAAAATAATAGTAAATAAATAAATATATTTAACATATTTTTTTTTTCGAAAGGGGAGTAATGTGGCGAGCTCCTTTCCATTCCCACGCTTCATACAAACAATGTCATAAATTCACTTTTATTGCATCCTACATGCTCACCTTATCGGTTCTATCCTTCCAGGAGAGAAACCCGATTAGAACATTAAATAAAAGGACATATAAACGATGCGTGGGAACGTAAACGCGAAAGCCAAACCATAGAAGAATGCGTGAGAACTGCAGCTCACGCAGGATATACATACAGACATATTACATATGTCTGTTCCTTTTTATGTAATCTGAAGTGCCTTCTATGTAGGAGGGTTGCTTATGCGTGTGTATGAGCAACCCAAGTAGGGTAGCTCTAAGTTAGATTTTAGAAAATAAACTAGTCTACAATAACGATTCAAAAGGAGCAGTTCGTCAATTGAAAGAAACTCCTACACTGTGATCTATGTACAACATGTGTGCTGCTAGGAGCCCTAAGATCTACACGCGTCACTTAAGATTTCTCGTACTATTTTAAATGTGGTACATGCCCCTTTGGATGTGTAGAATAGAATAAGTCAACGGCAAAGGTTTTCGGTCATCCAAGAAATCCCTGGAGTATGTCCTCAGATCTACACGCGTAACTAAAGTTCAGTCGGACTGTTTAAATTATGGCATATGTCCTTTTGGATGGTTAGAATAGAATAAGCCATCGTAAAAGATTCTGGGTCATTCAAGAAACCCTTGGAATTAGACCTTAAGATTGATACGCGTCACTTAAGATTTCTCGTACTATCTTAAATGTGGTACATGCCCTTTTGGATGTGTAGAATAGAATAAGTCGGCGGCAGGGGTTCTTGATCATCCAAGAATTTGCTTGAGATTGGCACACCAATCTACACGAGTAACCGAAGATAAATCGATCGATTTTAAATGTGGTACATGCTCATTTTGAATTATAGAATATGATGTATCTAGGGCATAGGTTGTTGGTTATCCACGACATACCTAGAGCAAGGCCTTAAGATCTACTACAATGATCTACAAAAATGAATTGCCCTTTGTGGTGCATAGGCACAGGGCATGTATCATATTTTAAATAATCCAATTGCTCTATGGTAACTTATGTACATCTAAAGGCCTTATTTAAGGAATTTCTTGGTCGACCAAAAACCTATGCTGGGAACGCGTTCTATTCTATGTATCATAAAGTACAAGTGGTAGTTTTTTCCTTCCTAAGCAATGGAGGGGAATCTGCTCAATAGACATCCTGTGTTGACCAGGAAGTGTGGGGTTAGGGATCACTGAGGGAGGCAGGACTACATCCCCGACCCGCTAAGCCGTTTCCATTGCCGCCAAGCCCATAGTCCCTTCGGTACAACCAGAAAGTAATGCTTCAAAGGGGACCAGTGCACAACGCACCCTCGAGGTTAGCTGCGTGTCCTTGCAGCACCGAACATCGTAACTCACTTTTTTAGAAGAACACCATGGTATCGTGCCAGCACGTTGCCGGCTTTCCAGGTGGCCTTACCACGCCCTATGTCCTCGGAAGGTGGGAAGGGTCGACTTCGCACCTGGTTCCCTCTGCACGACTGGTATCAAGAATGATGATGCCGCGTGCACCCCAAATTGACCTTTCTGCGATAGGGTCTATTCGCCAGCACACATAGGGAATTGCCGGCGCGGTGCCTACGCCTGCCCCAGCCTTGACGAGGACCCCTTTCCGTCCTCGGGCTCGGAACCCGCCCGGTTGACCGACGCCGCGAAAGCGACGATATCATGTTGTTCTTCGCGCGGCCACTTGTTCGATAAAAGGATCGAGTTCGACCACAGAGCATGACCACCGGTATGACCCATGAAGCCGACTCCGTTCCAGCCAACTTCATCTTTACACATCCTCCGAACTAGGTTGTCCGGGGTAGTGTCCAGACCACATGTGGCAAGCATGTGGTCACGCATTGCGCGAAAACGTAAGCACACGAACAACACGTGTTCCGCCGTTTCCTCTAAACCTGCGCACACCAAACACTCGGGCGAGGCCGAGCAAGCCAGCTGCGTTACCTGCACTGTGATTTTGCAGCACGCTTAAACGCCGGGCACATCGAACCCCTCATGGGGTGCTTGCTGTTCACAGCTTTGCTGGAACAAATCAAACAATTGGGAGGGTTCGTGCAGCATTGTGCCTTATGTTCTTCCAATCCGCAGCGTCGGAAAAGATTGCATCTATCAGGGCCTTGGCAGTCCCATTGCTTGTGCCCCGGTTTCAGGCACTTGAAGCAAACTTCGGGTTGGTCGTATATGCCCACAGGGCACACCGACCATCCCATCTTGACGCTCCCTAACTTGACTACCTTGGCGTCCGCTGCAGATAGCCGAACCAATGCTACCTGCTTCCCTGCCGGACCTTTCCGTAGCCGAACGGCTGCGGTGGGCGTCTCCACTTCACACTGTCGCCCCAGTGCCGTGACGAACTCTTCGACTTCGGTGATCTCGTCCAGGTCTTTAACCCTTAGATTCACCTTCGTCGTGAGTGTCCTCACCTTGACCGTCTCGCCTAGGACTTCCTCCGCTAACTTCTTGTAGGCGGCGCCCTTTTGCGAGACGCCCCGCTTCAGCTCGAGGATCATCTCGCCCATCCGGGTACGTCTTATTCGACGTACGTCGGCGCCGAGTTCACCGAGCTTGACGTCACTCACATGTACTAGTTTTGGAACAATCCATTTGATCTATATAGTTGCGCATGAAGACCTAAGGGCTTATTCCAGGAATTTCTTGGACGACCAAGAACCTATGCTTGGAACGCGTTATATTCTATGCATCACAAAGGGCATGTCTTCTTCTTCTTCTTCTTCTTCTTATTGGCATTACATCCCCACACTGGGACAGAGCCGCCTCGCAGCTTAGTGTTCATTAAGCATTTCCACAGTTATTAACTGCAAGGTTTCTAAGCCAAGTTACCATTTTTGCATTTGTATATCATGAGGCTAACACGATGATACTTTTATGCCCAGGGAAGTCGAGACAATTTTCAATCCGAAAATTGCCTAGACCGGCACTGGGAATCGAACCCAGCCACCCTCAGCATGGTCTTGCTTTGTAGCCGCTCGTCTTACCACACGGATAAGGAGGGCCCACATAAAGGGCATGTATCATATTTGAATCAATCCAATTGATCTATGGTTACGCATGTAGATCGAAAGGCTTTATCCCATAGATTTCTTGGAAGGCCAAGAATCCATACTGTGAACACATTCCATTATATGCATCAAAAAGGGCATGTACCATATTTGAAACAATCCAAGTAATCTTTGGTTCCACGTGTAGACCTTATGGCCTTTTTTTTCCTCGTTTGTCGGGTGAAGATCACTGCGCCTGCGTCCAGATTTTAGGACTATTGTGATATACCCTTTTACTGTGAAATACGCAAGTTATCTCAGTAACATGTTTGTCACTGAGATACCTTGGTATCGACTGAACTCAAGACCATCTATTATTGATGAATAGAGATCCTGAGTTACAGTATGTGACTCCCCCATTCTGGCGAGACTAGCTTTATGAAGCCAACCACGTTCTTGAGGGATAAGATCCATATGTCAGCAGGCCCTAAAAAGGGCTTGCTGAGAACTTTGAACCTACGTTGGGTGAGTGCACTGCAATAGCAGAGGATGTGTTCTGATGTTTCTCTCTCCTCGTCACAGAAGCGGCAATTTGAGGTTTGGATTGCTCCCATCTTTTGTAGATGGTATCTGCAGGGGCAGTGTCCAGTTATTAGACCGGTGTAGATGTTGAGATCCCTTTTGTTGAGACCTAATAGTTGTTGGGTTTTCTTGGGGTTAATCGTTACGAGCCTTTTGGATTGGCTCGTATGGGGAAGTGCATTCCAGTTTGATGTGATTTGACTGACCATATATTTGTTCAGTTCCATTTTTACAGAGCAGTCTGAGATCCCGCAGAAGGGCTCAGGGCCAATGAACCTTTCATTAGATCCATTCCTGGCTAGCTCATCAGCAATCTCGTTTCCCTCTATGTATTTCCCGTATGTCCTGGGATCCAATATAGGTAGACTCGATTGCGTATGGATAAGTTTTTCAAAGCCAGAATGCATCCCCACACTAGCTTTGAGTTACAAGTGTAGTTATTAAGCGACTTAAGTGCCGCTTGGCTGTCAGAGAAAATACATATTTTTGCAAATCTATACTTTCTCCTCAGGCATAATAACACGCATTCTAATATTGCATATATTTCCGCCTGAAATACTGTGGGCCACTGTCCTAAGTGGACAGAAATTTTTGTTGTAGGGCCATAGATTCCGGATCCTGTCAGATTATTCATTTTCGAACCATCTGTGAAGAAATTTATAGAGCCTGTTGGAACGCTGGGTCCACCTCCTTCCCACTCCTGGCGGGAAGGAATGAACACATCGTAAGGTAAGTCATAATTGACTACCGTTTCCATCCAGTCACTACAAATTCCTATTGCGGGATTTATGGCAAATTCATTTAATATGCTGAGGTGACCCGCAAGGTCTCCCGACAGCAGTGTTTTTGTTCTCTTTAACCTTAGAGCACTTTTTTCCGCTTCCCGCTTTATGAATTGATCTAACCGGGGCAGGTGAAGCATTGCGTCTAGGGCCAAAGTGGGTGTACTACGAACTGCACCAGTGATGGCTATGCAAGCGGTGCGTTGGATTTTGTTGAGCAGCCTCATTAGTTTTAGGCCACCAGACAAGGGAAGCGTAAGTTGTCCTGGGACGGACAATGGTTTTATATATCCACATGATCATACTTGGTTTTAGGCCCCATCTTTTACCAAGGGTTTTTGAACAAACCCAAAGTGTATTGAGACCTTTCTGCACAACTGATTGGAGATGAGAGTTCCAATTAAGCTTTGCGTCGAGTATGACACCTAGATATTTTACTTCACTTGAATAAACTAATTGTGTTTGATTCAAGAAAAGGGGTTTCAGTTGTACCTTTCTCCGTTTGGTGAAAGGGATAATGGAAGTTTTTGTAGGATTTATGCCTAGTTGTTCCTTTTGACACCAGGAGAAAGTGTGATTCAGGGCAGATTGCATTCTTTCCACGATAACACTTTCGAATTTGCCTCGTACAATAATGACAACGTCATCAGCATATCCAACCACTTCGAAGCCTCTTCTCTCTAAGCTGTCTAGAAGCTCATCCACCACCAGTGACCACAACAAAGGAGAAAGCACTCCGCCTTGCGGACACCCCCTTGTTGCTTTAACAGTGATGTATGAACCGCTAAGCTCAGAGGAGATTTTCCGATTAGCTAGCATAGCATGTACCCAGGTAACAATGCATGGGTCGAATTTTCTCCTCAACATTAATGATTAATTATTTTAGAGCGTCTTAGGGGAAATGCTACAAGGTTAAAAGACTATTATTCTTCCATTTACTTCCACTATTAACTTTTTTATGTATCAACAAGCAGATACGCATTTCGTTTCCTACTTGGAAACTTCTGAAGAAGTTTCCAAGTAGGAAACGAAATGCGTATCTGCTTGTTGATACATACTCAACATTGCTGACCCTATAGACGAAGAAGCGTTATCGAATGCGCCCTCAATATCAAGAAATGCTACAAGAGCAATTTCTTTTGCATTAAGTGTTTTTTCGATTTTATGGCCTTAATCCAGAGATTTCTTGGGACTATCAAGAACCTATTATGTGGACACATTCTATGGCTACGTATCACAAAGGGCATATATCACCTTCGAAGCAGTCCGAAGCAGATCGTTGGTTACTCATATAGACCTTAAAATCTCACTTCTTCAAAGCGTGACACATGTACCGTGCACAGAAAATCGTGATTTGGCTCCGTAATGCATAAGGTCACATGCGCCTACCAAATAAATCAAAGAATAAACATATCTTGTATGCACACATCAACTAGTTACACGAAAATTTGGCAAAAAAATATTAATTCATAAGCTTTATTGCAGTGGAAACGAGAATAGGACTTTTTATAAATTGATACTTGATTCTTCTGTCAGTTCACTGCTGTTTGTTAACATTTTTAGGCTGGCGCGTTTTAGCCTCGGGGTGGCGCGTTTCAACCCGCATGGTTTGAATTTGCAAGAAAATACAGCGCTTCAATATAAACAAGGTTTTCTCGGAATATAATTGGTTTTTCGTCCAAATTTTTATTCCGTATTATAGATGGTAAGTTAAATTAGTGGTTAGCACATTGGAAATACATACTTTCGATTGTTATCATCGTTAAATTCGAAGATTTGCTTAGGGGGCGCATATTGACCGTCTCTCCCCTAATAACGCAATCAAGATTGTTAAGTGGAACGATAATACGTGTATGACTGTGGGAACAAATTTCGATACAGTGGAGTTATTAGAATCCGCTTCGAGAAGAAGCAAACAAGGGCATGAAGCAGTGACGATTAAACAACCACACGGGAAAAAAAAAATGAAAATTAATAACAGTGCTTCCGAAGTCATGTACGGACAATTAGACAAACAGACGGTGCAAGTTAGACTAAACATACGACGACAAAGAACAAAAATATTTTCCCCTTGAAAAAGACACAAACCCCCGTGTCGAAAGGTCGGGTAAATAAAAAACTCGTTGTAATAAGTGCAAGACTGAGTAGCCGTTCAATAAATGAAACTTTCAATATCTTGGCAGCCAATTAGCGTTGGATGGCGGAATCAAGATCGACCTAGGAACACAGGTCAAGGCGACTAGGGCTGCTTTTGCGAATTAACGAAACATATGGAGATCAAATCAGATTAGTCAACGCACAACATTTCAAATATTTAACTCTAACGTGAAATTAGTGTTGTTATACGTCAGTGAGACTGTATCAGCAGAGATCACTCAGAAACTGATAGCATTTGTAATTCGATGTTTACGTTTTATAATTCGGGTCTGGTGGTCTCTGGACTGGATCTCGACGATGTAATCAAAAACCGATATCAACAGAAATTCGAGAGCGTGTTTCCAGTTACAGGTCAACCATACATTACGAAAGAGCCGAAATCTGCAAACAAGCTCTGGACCAGAATTTGGATGTATATGTGGACTTAGGGGCTCGTGGCGACTTAGCTCCAATGCAGAGTTAAAGGAAAGTGACAGGATTCTTGACATTCAACCAACGATTACATCGATCGAGAATTATAAGAGACCTTTTTGAACGGTTTTGTTATCCGACCTTCAGACGCTGAGGGCTCTGACCTATTCTCACCCCGAGACCCACTGTTACCCTCGACGACGGTATCTTGAAAATGTGTAAAAAATATGTACCGAACATTTTCTGGCCCACCGGTAGAGGTGTGCGCCGGTCCGATATTCGTCGGCGGCGGCGTTTGTCAGAAATTTGGTAGGCGGCGGCGGCGTTTTCGGCGTCACGCCGAAAGCCTTTCTAACCGGCGGCGTGAATCGGCGTGGCGGTTTTTCATTACGTTTCTTAAAGATTTTTTTGCATTTTTTCGGGATACTTTTAAGACTTTTATTTTTAAAGAAAAAACTCTATAAGTTTTTCCTAAACTTGGAAATTATTTTCGAATTTTCCACGGGAACTATTTTGAAGTTTCGAGAAATCTTTAAGAAGTTCTTTAGAATTCCTAAATAAAACTGTTTGGAATTTCAGCAAAAAATTCGTCGCAATTTACATGAGAAACTTCAGAATTTACACGAGAAATTGTTCTTAACTTCTACAGGAAAATCTTCGGAAATTCAAGAAAAGTTCCTGTTTAGTTTCTGTTGCGCATTCTTCGAAATTTACACAGACATTTCTTCATCATTGTAGGAGAGTGCGGCTGGTAGAATATGTGTTTTAACATTGGCTTTCTCAGTCTAGAATAATTAAGACGGCTAGTTTGGCATGGCCAACGATAAAACAGTAAATTCTTAAGAATTTTCACGGGAAAGGGAAGGGGAAACATCTTTAGAATTTTGTGCGGAGGATTGTTCAAAATGTAGATTTCAATAAAAAAAATCTTTGGATTTCAACGGAAAATAGTTCGTATTTTTTTTTATTTCTACAGGAGCTTCTTTGTACAGTAGACGTTCGATAACTGGAAGTCATTTGACTACAATGCTTTTAACTGAAATTCGATAGTTGCATCAGTTTTGCAGTTATCGGACAGCTGAACTTCAAAACGATTTCAAAGTCGATGAAAGCTGCATAGCCCGTTTGGCCTAATGACCGAAATTTCGTAACCTCTCTGCTTTTTAAGTTGATACTGGCCTTTAAAGCAAATCCCGTTAAGCTGAATTAACTGTAATCAGGTCGAAAATGGCTTGACCAAAAGCGACATACAGCTGAAAAAAATCATTTAAACGAGTAGATCATTTGACCGAAAAGGTCGTTTGATAGGAATGGTCATTTGGCCCGGAAATGTTTTTTCTGCAAAACAACCCTCACGTCCAAACGGCATTTTCTGTCAAATGACCTAATTGGCTAAACGCCATTTTGGCAAAATGATACGACACTTTTCGAAGGAGGTTGCAGAAAGGACATTTTTGAGCCAAATGGCTCTTTCTGCCAATTAACAATTCGCACCAGCTCTGATCAATCACGGAGTAGCAACCATTGATATGTACAGTCAGTCTAAGCTAAGCTAAGCTAAGCTAAGCAAATGGCTCTTTCTGCCAATTAACAACCCAGACGACCCCACATCGCATAAGAATGCACGTTTAAAATCGTTTACCGATCCAAATTTCATCAAAATCGCATTGTGGTGCAAAGATCATCAGTTTATTTATAAATTTTCCTGCACAGTAGGCTATTTTACGAGTTTATTCAAGTTTCATTTGTTGACATCGCATATTCCTGCAAACAAACTCAAATGAAATTTAGTACATGCCCGGCCAAATGTTTTTTTTTTTCGCTGTGCGTCGTTTTCGGTCAAACCAGTTTTTACCTGATAACAGCTTCCGTTAAACGTTTAGTTTTGCTAAATGGCACTTGGCTGGATGTCTTTTGGTCTAAAAGCCAGTATCGACTTAAAAGAAGAGAGACTACGGAATTTTGTTTAATGGTCAATTGACAAAAAGGCCATTTAGCTAAACGAGTGGCCTTTTTTGACAATATTACCCGTTCATTCATTTACATTTGGCCGTATGACCCGTTGGACCAAATGACATTTTTGGCCAAATGGCCCATTCTGTCAAAAATCCTTTTCGGCTAAACGGTATTTTCGACCAACGATCGTTTCGGCCAAACGACCTATTAGGGCAAACGGCTTTTTCTGCCAAATTACCAGTTTGCCCGCTTGTCGCTTTCGTTCAATGGAATTTCCCAAGAATTTCTTATCGAAAATTTACTGCAGAAATAAAAAAAACCTTTAAAATTCCGAGCATTTTTCCGTTGTTTTAAAGTTGACTGTGATAAACTTATCCCTGCAAAAAATCACTCTAATAAAGGATAAAAGACTAGCCGTCTCAAACATTCAAAGAATACTCCACAGAAACTCAATAGGAACTATCCGTGTATATTCCGAATATTTTCCTGTAGAAATTCGGAAAAGCTTCCCGTGAAAACTCTAAAGAGATCCTCATGCAACGAATAAGGTTGAGTAAATTGTTAGAAACTAAAACAAAGATTCGTATGGGAATTCTGGGCATGGGCATGGGCATTCGCCTACTATGCAGGACAACGTCTGCCGGGTCGACTAGTTTCCAAATAAATATTCTGGAAAAACTTGAAGAATTTTCTGGGGAAGTTCATAAAATTTTAGAGGTAAAAAAACTCTCCCGTTAATGTTTTGAAAATATCCAAAATGATCAATTCAGCCGAACGACACTTTCGACCGAATTTTCGTTTCGGACAAATGGCCCTTTC
Source organism: Armigeres subalbatus (assembly GCF_024139115.2). NCBI lineage: Eukaryota > Metazoa > Arthropoda > Insecta > Diptera > Culicidae > Armigeres > Armigeres subalbatus. Next base: position 90,401 of record NW_026941851.1, read on the forward strand.
GACCAAACCACTATTTCGGCCAAAGGGCATATTCGGCTAACCGTTTTTTTTCGGTCGAAAAAACTGTTCAACCAAATGACATTCTCGGCCAAATAACCTTATGCTAGATACCTTAGCAAAGTCTGCAAACATAATGAGAGTGTTTTGCATTTTGATTTTGACATCAAATTGATTTATAATTTGTTTTCAAATGGTCGGGGTTCAGCCAAACCGCACCAAGCGGCTTTTTGATTGACTTGTGATATTGTGTTCGTAAAAGGACAACGGAAAACATATCAATTTATGCGTACATTTGCAGTAGGATATCCTCAGTTTTGGGATTGAGGGATATTCGATACGACTTGCGATCAATTAAATCTTCGAAACAAAAGCTTGGACAGAAAAATTGATGATTTTTCTTCGGTGCTTGGTGGGATTTGGCTGAACCCCGACCAAATATGAATCATCATGATTGATTACATATGTTTATCTCATCTTGCTGTATATTACTAAATTGAATGGTAGTACATCAAAATGTGTACTTATTTTGTTATCGGAAACCAATATCAAAATTAGTTTTGGATATTAAATTAAGTAAACATAATCGATGATTTCACAACCTTAAAACAAGTTTTCGATTTGCTCTCAAGCTTTGCTTCTACCAAATAGTATTTTCGGTTAAACTACATATTCGGCCTAACAACTTTCAGCCTTGTGGTCTTCGGCCAAATGGCTTTCTGCCGAACGACTCTTCTCCGTTCAAAAATTCAATTTCAATGATATTTTTTTGGATTTCAACGAGAAATGCTTCGCAATTTTCACACGAAGATTCTAGCCTAGTTTTTTCGTAGAGCTTTCCGAAATTTTAACATGAAATTGTATGGAATTTTCATGAAACTCATTGGTATCTTCACGAAAAATTGTCTGGAGTTTCAACGTGATGTTGTAGAGATCTATCAGTAAATTATACGGAACTTCTACTGAATCTTCGGAGTTCCAACAGAAAATTTTGTGGATTTTTTCAAATTTAAATCGGCGTGGAAAATTATAGATCAGCGGCGTGGAAAATATTAAACGGCGGCGCGCCGATGCAAAAATGTCGGCGGCGGCGGTGTGTCAAAAACTGTCGCGGCGGCGGCGTGGCGCGGCGGCGCACACCTCTACCCACCGGCAAGTGATCATTTTGAAAATTGGCCCGTTGTTTGAAAAGGTTGGGCAGGTCTGGTCTAACCCAAAGTAAATAGAAACGGGTGTTGCAGTATGCCAATTTCATGATTCAGCCATCTTGGATTTTATTTTTGTGGGACAGCCACCGAGCTTGTTTAAGTTTTGCACTGAAAATGAATTTTGCACCCCACGCTAGTCTTTTCTTCAGAAAGCTCTTCATCGACCAAAAAAGCGTACCTACGTGCAAACTACGCTCGTGTTGCCGTACGGATGTAGGAGGTAGGGAGAAGGCAGGGAGGTAGTGAAGCAGTACTTAGCTGGCAGCTGACTGATGATGTTGCATACCTATGAAATTTATACAGGGTGAAGCAGATGGCCTGCTCTTGTTTCCAACCCCAACAACGGTGTTCTAAGGCTTCTCCTTTAAATCGTTGCATTGCATCTGGTCGTGTGGCCGATAGGTGTACCCAATTTTACCGCACAGCTTGGCGTTGCATTTCCATTTGTGTATCCAACCTTTAGAAAATTGGCATAAGGCTGAACTGCTGCTGGAAGCATAACTGTCCCATATTGGTATGAATTTCATATCAATATGGGACAGTTATGGACAGTATATACAACGTCTTCCAAGATCGCACTTTCAATGGAATGGATCCCTCAAACTCGCCGGTGTTCCTTTCTAAGGTCATTAGACTTCACCTCCGGAGTTACTCTATTACCATCCGTAATAGAATCCATAGCGGAGTAGAATTACATCTTTTTCCAATACAACCTCAGGTACCTGTTCTACTATTATCGGATTGGAGTTTTTGGTGGCTTATAAATAAATATAAAAGTGAATATGCGAGCAATGTGCATCAGTTTAACTCTATCGATATCGAGAGCACAAGCTAACTAACTAATTAGGTCGTGTCAATTACGAGACAATGAAGACGCACTGGTGACGACCTTACTTTTGAAACCGAAATATGTGTCTATAAAGTTACATCAAATTGGTGGAATTAAATGGGATATTACTAACTCGGCTTATGACAAGCAACAAGTCATCCGAATCTTTGTGCTCTGAGAAGCAGTTTACAAGAATTCATCAAATTGAACAACACTATAGGTTAAGTTCACCAACTGTAAAAAAGTCTTGCATCTGCTCGTGAACCCAGTTTATCACTTCCAATGAAAATGTCCCTTCCGGCAGCACTTGAACCGTCATTTGATTGACACGTGTTTGTTCGCACAGTTCGCTTTCTTCGATATACACCCAGCGGGCGAAACCCTTCGTCTGCCTTTCTGTTTACCCACATTGCAGGTTTTGAGATAATCTGTCAAAGAACAACAACACAATCAATCATCACTTGAAATGGACGACGGACACTCAACTCGTCACGGCTCACACCCACTCACAGAACCAAAAAAAAAAGGGGGCGATGATTTGTTGACACAGGAAACGAGATCCAATTGGCTAAGTGGCGGAAACGAAATTGATAATGGGACAAAGAGATTTGGAATGATTTGTTCGGAACGTTGGTCACGCTCACGATTCTTTGTATGAGTTGCTGTATGTGAGAGAAAAAGAATGTTGGCAATGATCCAATTATCGTGAAATAAAAAACGGAACAAGGTACTACAAGCACTTTGCTACGAAACCGTCCAATAAAACTTCGCTTCATAAGAGAATCAACAAGGATGTTATTTGCAAACCCCAAACGTAACCCTCACCGGATGTACTGACAAGGGTCGGCATTATCCCAACCGGAAATTAGAGCAACCGAAAGGGGTTCAAGTGGAAAATGCGTGTTCCTTTGTTCGAATGGGTGTTGCTTCCTTCCTCGCCGGGTCAGGTGGTTTCACACTTGAAATTCATTCATTATTCAGCGAACGACAATCGTGTGGTAAGTTTCAACGCGAAGTAATTTGCAACAATCCTCTTTAGGTGGAAATTGTTGAAATTAAGGAGTAAGACTTTAAATTGAACCTCAATTTCAACCATGTACGTTTATCCTCAGGTGAGTTCTTCGTCCCCAACCTGGATCATAACGAGAGAGCATAAGCCCCTCGTGAAGTGCGGAAATTTGTCAGTTTTTCCGGTAGAAAATTTTCTGGCTATGGTCCCGCTTGCAACCGCACCGAAAAGCCATTAATCCATTCATAATTTATTTGGTCAATCCTTCGCAAAGGGCAGGTCATCCGTCCCACTATTCACGCGCTTAAAGAGAGCGATCACAACGCTGGTTGGCTCCCGGGACGGCATCATCCCAACCGACGACGACAAACTACCGCAAACAATTTTTAATTAAAATATATCCTATGAAAAATTGCAATTCAAATATTTTGTCCGCCCAGCCACCACCGCAGCAGCGCACACATAGATGAGCGTCCACAATCGGGTGCGGGTTCTCGTATGACGAAGGAAAAAGAATAAAAACTGATAGCCATCCTACCCCGGCTGCAGAGGCTCAAATGTCAGGGTCTCGCTTTGGGACGTTTTAATCCTTTTTTCGGGAATTTAATCCTGCAGCTGAGGGCGCGAGCATCGGTCTGCTGGAACAAGACACTTTTCATTATCCTGAAACTACAGGAATCGAGCAGCTCGCGCAACTGGGTTCTCATAGTTATCGGTTTCAGTGAACGGTCGAAAAACTGTATAGCCATGCCAAAAATTATGCATTCGTCATGTCAGCAGATCAAATTGTTTCAGTGGTTTCATATATACGAAAATAATAAAATTTTGGGAAAAGTTACTCCCTGAATTTATATCATTTAGATTGTTATGTAATGTTATAAACTGAGATATGGTAAGCTTATATAATCACTCTTTTTTGAATACTTTATTGAAGTGATTTTTCATCAATTTTTATCCAAAATGTCAATTCAATGGTCAATAGTTTCGTGGAAGGTTACATCGAGGCTTACTATTTACTCACCTACTCACCAAAAGAAATCGAAGTCGTTCGTAAAACCGAAGGCGGTACTATTGAAGAATCTAATGATTCATGTAGAAGTATATACTAAATGCAGGACATCCGAAGAAAACTCATGCTATGCGAAAAGAAGAAAATAATGTACAAAGAGCAACGACACCGATTGAACAACATTGTACTACTGTCTCGTCAAAAAACTTAGGAAGCAAAATCAGTTCAAAGAAAGCAGAAAAAAAATATTCTGAATAGATACAAGTGGAAGCTAAAAATTATTTCTTTCGGGACCACCCTATCTAAATTTAGCAATTTTGTCAATTTGAGATATGAGATAAAATAAATGTTTATTAAGCAAAAATGCTTAGAATTAAATTCTCTATAACTTTGTAGAATTATATGGACTCCTAACTCAAAAGGGTAAAAAAATACATTTCCAAAAAAAAATTACCGAAGGGCCACCCTAATGAAAACTTACACCAAAAATAGATCTTTTCTTGTAGGTCATTTCTTCTGAAGACGTCAAAACTCTAGCACTGATGGTTTTTGAGTTATCGATTTATGTCGTGAAATTTGACGAATCCGACCATTGTGCAATGGTTCAAAACTGAACAATCAAGTTGGAGCTGGCGTGACTGGCCTGGGGTTAAATATTTCGATTTCCATGGGCAAGTGGTTTCCAAGCTGAAGTTCAGGCTATTCTGGAATGCTTACATGCAATTTATGCTTACGTCGAAATTATAGGCATTCAAATAGTTGCATAATGTCTGATAGTCAAGCAGCATTAAACGCTATGAAATCAGCGACATGCACGTCTAAACTTGTTTGGGAATGTTTTCAATCACTCCAAACCTTGGCCTGTCGTAACAAAGTGAACCTGTATTGGGTTCCCGGCTAGGATCTCTCCCGCCACAGGGCAGTCAGCTCCCATTCGGAGTCACCAGTCAAATCTCGTACAACGAATGTTTTACCTCTGTGTTTCTTGCCACCGCCGTCCTCGTTCTTGTCGACGCAAATGGCCAACAATTCACCGCCCGTGCTCTATTCGACTCTGCGTCGCAAGCCAACTTCATCACGGCAAATCTCTCGAAGAAACTGGGGTTGAAACCACATCGAATAAATCTGCCGCTTACAGGAATTTCCGGATTGATGATCAAGATCACCGAAGCCGCAGGGTAGACTTGAAATCACGAATTTCCGAATACAACATCCGAATCGACTGTGCGGTACTATCAAAGATTTCGGATCATATTCCGCACCAATTCGCCGACATTTCGGACTGGGAGCTACATCCTGTCAGACCGTTGGCGTGGCGGACGAAAGGTTCAACATCCCCGGCGATATCGACATGCTGATTGGAGCCAGCGTGTTCTACGACCTGCTTCGTGCCGAACGCGTATCACGGAACCCAACAAGCCGATCATACAAGAAACCGTGTTGGGTGGTAGCTGGATTCTTTGAGTCAACAATCTCCAATCAGAACGCTCCAGTGCTTTGTGTCCAGCATCGACTCTGAAGAACAGCAGCCTTGTAAAATTCTGGGATATGGAAGATTTTAAACCAAGCAAGCACCTGACGAAGGAGGAGAAGTTTTGCGAAGAGCATTACAAGCAGACTACAGTCCGTGACGCAACCGGACACTATGTGGTAAGACTTCCTTTTAAACAAGATCCAGCGACAATCGGGAAACCGGTTACGCCGTATTGGCGCAATACACTGCGATGCAAACGGCAGTTACAGAGGGAACCGGAGAAATACTATCTGTACCATGAATACATGGAAGCTTTCCTGGCAGCCAACCACATTTCAAGGATTTCCCCGGATCAACATCATCCGAAAATCATCTACGTGGCACAGCATGGAGTCACAAAGGCAGACAGCAGCACTACGAAGCTTCGTGTAGTGGTCAACGCTGCCCAAAAATCTTCCAATGGTCTGTCACTCAACGATCTGCTGGCAACCGTTTGCATGCCGTTGTGATTACGGGAGACTTTGAGAAGATGTTTCTGCAAATACGTGTAACCGAGGACGATAGCAAGCTCATCCGAATGCTGTGGCAGGAGCCAGGACAACTGGCGGAATACGGAATCAACACCGTTACCACCACACCGTTAAACCAGCTAGCAGAGGACGAAGGCCATAAGTTTCCGCTGGCAAACGACGCGATCGAAGACTTTTACCAACTTTTACGTCGACGATCTACTATCCGGTGCTGCCCCACGCGAAGAAGCGATCGAAAAGCGTCGTCAACTTTCCGCCATGCTGCAACGAGGAGATTTCGTCATCCGAAATGGGCCTACAAAGACAAGGAAGTGCTGGCGAAGATACCTCCAGAATACAAGGCAGTGAATTCTGTCTACACAGTCGACTGTCAAGACACCATCAAGACCCTTGGCATTCAGTGGCAGTATCTCCTCACTTTTAAGGCAACGTGCGACCCCATCAAGGAGTATTCCACAAAACGTGAGGTACTCTCAGGTACTATATTGCCAAAAAATTTGACCCCCTTTGGACTGATTGGTCCTGTAGTCGTCATAGCAAAAATGCTGATGCAGGAGCTTTGGAAGATCAAAGTCGATTGGTCGAAGCCGTTGCCAAATCAGTTTAACCACCGGTGGCGAACGTATTCAATGCACCTTCAAGACGTCTGGCGGATCAGGATACCTTGCCGCTGCATCAGCATCAACGATCCAGTGGAATTTCATCTGCTTGGCTTCTGCAATGCTTCGCTCGAAGTCTACGGCTGTATATTAGGTGGTTCAAAAAATCGATTTTGCTCCACAGTGCTCATCTGATTCTTTACCATGTTCTGAGTGTCCTCTGAAAATTTGAGCTCATTTGGATTAAAACAGATTTAGCACAAGCCGTTTCAAGTTTGCATGCAAATTAGTATGGGGAAATTTATTGTTTCATTATACTATTAATGACGTTTCCCCATTAAGCGCAGGTAAAAAGAAAACCTACATAGCTAAAAGGGATACTCAACAGCTTTCACCCAACGAAAACCGCATGTTGATTAATCGTCCCAATAATTAGTAATCGATTTTAAGACAGGTTGCGAATTTTTAGTCATAATCGTTAAACTTCTTTGAGGGCATCACTGAAATGTGCAGTGCAACATAGTAGCCTGAATTTGTGTGTGCTATCTTTCGCGCCACGAGCAGCAATGTTGCCTGTTGATGAGTTATGCTATTAGTTCCAGAAAACCACGGTATAGATTAAATTCGATTACTAATTATTGGAACGATTAATTGAGATGCGGTTTTCACTGAGTGAAAGCTGTTGAGTATTCCTTTTAGCTATGCAGGTTTTCTTTTAACCTGCTCTTAATGAGGAAACGCCATATTCAGTATAATGTAAAAATAAATTTCCCCATACTAATTTGAATCCAAGCTTGAAACGACTTGTGCTAAGTCAGTTTTAATCCAAATAAGCTCAAATTTTCAGAGGACACTCAGAACATGATACAGAATCAAATGAGCATTGTGGAGCAAAATCGATTTTGAACCACCCTACTGTATATCTTATGACGATCGACGTAAACGATAACTACAGCTCACAAAACACATTCATAACCTTGTTGATTAGAGGCCTTTCGAGATAACGTCCGAAATTTTAGCGATTTTCTGCGAGTTACAGTATCGATTAAACCAGTTCATTGTCGGGAAACGACGAAGCTCAGCTCGTGAATCAGAACATAACTGAAGATCAATCAGTTTCTGCCAAAACTTTATTGTTAAAGTGATTTTAAAATTTGTTCACCTGGAGGAGCCAAACTGGAATCAACGAAAAGTATCGAGGTAGATTTAATTGTTGTAGTGGCATCGCGGTGGTGTACGTTTACATACACAACGTCTGACTGGTTACTTGTGAACGCAGTCGACTAGTACCATTATCACCTGATTTTGTTTTGTTTGTGCATTGCACGCTTCTGTGAAGCGGTGCTGTTGTGTCGGATAGAGTCCCAAGTTTCGGTGCGTTCGGTAGTCCCCAAAACCGAAACATTGTAATTGATGTGAAGGACTCTGATCTGATACCGGCTTTAGCGACGGTACGTAATATAGTGAAACTTTCAGTGTGGATAAAGGGTACGCATTGCAAGCTTGCATTCGGCCAGACAGTGTACAGTGTATTCTTATACCATCGCTTTGCCATTGCTCCAATTATTTTTACAACAGAGAAGTTCAATTTCAAAATGAATCTCTTCCATCGAACCGATTTTTATTTCTTAAATCATGGATGCATGCAAGGTCTGCGGTAGGAATGTTGGGCGATCTGATAGGAGTGTTCTATGCAACGGGTTGTATGGAGGAGTTTTTCATCAGGGCTGCGTGGGACTGAGCACTACCAACTTTAAAGCTTGAACAGCCAATGTTGGTCTTCGATAGTTCTGCAACAACTGTAGGGTCAATTTCAATCCTAGCATCATGAATCGGGAATCTGTGATAATGAAGACGATGCGGGATTTATTGCCACGAGTCGATTCAATGGACCTTAGGATTGAACAGTTTGGCGGAAATTAAAAAAAACTTTTTAACCTGCTTTCAGTATCAAACTTTTCTTCGGTGGGACCAGCGATAATAGATCATTCCGAGTTTTATAACAGCATCGATCGCTTCAACTTGGATTTGTCACTTCGTTCGAATGTCGCCAACATGACACTATCTGGTGAAGATGTTGAGTCTATCGCCGATTTGATTGATGATGCCGCTGGTGATGAAATTGATGATACTGCACCCCGTCGAGTTACTTTCCCAAATAACAACATCACGAACTCAACTGCCGCTATCATGTCAGGTGATGTCGATATAAACGCCAACACAACGCCCAATGCCCCCGCCACGAATAACGCCGCCGCCACCAACACCGCCACCGCCACTACCGCCACCACCACTGCTACCACCAATGCCACCACCACTGCCACCGCCACCACCTCCTCAACATCAACCGCTAAGCGTCCATATACTTCCACAGCTTCTGCTAATACCGCAACTAGAAACATTGCTTCTGTCGTCACCAGTGCTGGCGCTAATTCTACTCTGGCTACAACTGCAACAAATAGACGAGCTGTACCTGCTGCTTCTTCTTCTGGGACTAACAATGTGATCACCGAAAACTGCCGTCTGCGGGTAGTAAACCGAAATCATCGTCGGGACACACGGAACCTAACTGCAGATCACCTTAGGTCGTTCTACGTAACCCCTTTGATGTGGAACAAACCGAAGATGACATTGTAGAATATTTACGGGAGACTATTAATGTTGGAGAATCCTCGTTGAAATGTGTGAAATTAGTTCCTCGAAATAAGGACATTAGTGAGCTTTCTTTCATTTCATTCAAAGTGTCTGTTTCCGATAATCTTGTTCCATTCGTTAACGACAAGTTTTACTGGCCGGAAGGCGTCGAGGTACGCGAATTCGAACCAAAAAACGAGAAGCAAACCGTTCCGATAATTACGACATAATGGAAGTGGATATCAGTGGAAATGCCAATGTACTTTCTTCTACTAAGTTATTGCCTATACCTAACAGTGAAGACACTATTTATGATTCAAATGTAGCTTTTCACTTTTTAAATGGTGATCAGGTAAAATCTATTCTTCAGAAAAAATCTAAAAACTTTTTGAAAATTGGTGTCCATAATGCTAGAAGCTTGATTAGTAATGTAGATAATTATCGTTCCCTACTTGAAAATGCAGAGTTAAACGTTTTGCTGTTGTTGAATCGTGGCTAAAATCAACTCACACGAACACGTCTGTCCATATTAATGGATACAATATTATCAGATCTGACCGACGTAATAAGAAAAAGTTCGAGGGGAGGCGTTGCAATCTATTTGAAACGGAATTTGAAGTATAGTATTATTTCAAAATCAGTTTGTGATAGTGATATCGATTATTTATTTATAAAATTAAAACATGTCAATTTAGTCTGTGGGGTTATCTACAAGCCACCTGATATTAATGTTTCCAATGTAACCAATGACGAAGTTCTAGGTCAATTTGCTAAAGCTTCATGTGATGCTGTTGGAGATGATCAATTTCCTTTAAAAATCTTGAAAATGTCTTTGCTTGTTATTCTTCCCTACATTACCGATATTTTCAATTTTAGCATAACTAGCTCCGAATTTCCTAGTGGTTGGAAAACTGCAAAGGTAATACCAATAGAAAAACGGACAATCCTAAATCAGAGAAAAGACTATCGACCTATAAGTATTCTTTGCGCTTTATCGAAAGTATTTGAATCCATTCTCTAATCAGCTTAATGGATGTTTAACGCAACATAATTTTGCACTTCTATCGAATATCGCAAAACTTGCAGTTCAGTTATAGCCATGATTAGAATTGAAAATGATATTCGAGAGGCGCTTGATTGAATTGAATTTGAATTTGCTTGAATTTCAAACGCTGAGCAGTCTGACTATGGATATGGCTGCTCATTGCAATGAACATAACTCAAGTCAGTCACAAATAGTATCACATGCTTTGACTGAGTTACAATCACTGGCCTCTTCTGTTGGAGGTGATATCTTAAATGAAGTAAAATCTTTGGCGACTGTAGTGAACACATTGGAGGCCAACATTGGCACTGCTCGCCTTATTCCTAAAGAATCACCACCAAACTTGTTGCAAGAACTAGCTGAAACGGAAGCTGAATCAGAATCGCTCCAAACTAGCTCGGGTTGGCGGCTTCTTGGTTCTATGAAAATATGGAAAGCCGATTGGACTGATTACGATGCACGTAAGCGTCGTCGACTGAACCAGCAACGATTATCTGAGAAAGCTAAGGCAAAGAAAAGAGGTGTCAACGACGTTATGCTGAGCAATTTAAGAATGATGGCAAGAATGATCGTAATAAAACTAATAAATTTACGACACCAAGTCCACACATCAGAGTGCCTCATTTTATTAGAACCAGTAATAATAAAATGACAACTCAACGAAGCCACTTCGCCCTTCGTGATGACGGTAACCATTCTTTTGAGAGTTACTTGCAGCTGCTAAGGAACGTTTTTCGCGTCCGCCTCCAACACTGTATCGACCAATTGCATTCCAGAGAGGAGAAATTCTGAACCCGTATCCTGCTTCTGACCGTCCAACGACATCCAATACTCCTAATCAATCACCAATGCGCTTGGTTGGGACCTGTGCTTGCCAGTGTTTTTGCCAGAATTGACGAACTCCTTAGAGGAAGGTATTGAATCTACATGTATTAAATGTAATATTCATAGCATAAGTGACGATGACAGAATCACTGACATGACTGTGGTAGCAAGTAAAAATGATCACGAAGTCCCTAATGAAATTCTAATATACTGTCAAAATTTTAACCGCATGCGAGGTGCTAGCAAAATTAATGAAATTCACAATAAAGTATGTACATGCGCTTACAATATTATAATTGGTACTGAAACTAGTTGGACAGAAAGTATAAAAAATGAGGAAGTGTTCGGTAATAAATACAATGTTTTTAGATGTGATCGAGACCTAATTTTAACTGATAAAAAATCGGGTGGTGGTGTACTAATTGCTGTAAATACCACATTTGATTCCGACTTAATTGAAACGGAAAAATTTAAAGAGTTTGACGACGTTTGGGTAAAGGTTTTGATTGGCCATGAGACACATATATTTGTGTCAGTTTATTTTCCTCCCTCATTTGCAAAGAAACAATCTTATGAAAAGTTTTTTAATACAGCAGAACAAGTTATGAGTGACATGGATTCAGAAAATAGAATTCACATATACGGTGACTTTAATCAAAACTCAATTGAATTTATTGCAGATGAAGATAATATGTCTTTGCTACTTCCTATCATTGGTGAAAACGAAACTTTACAGTCACTTTTGATAAATCTAGTCAGTTGGGATTAAATCAAGTGAATCATGTCAGTAACGACCGTAATGTCCATTTAGATCTTCTCTTTACTAACTGTACGGAAGATTTCAATGTTGATAAGGCCCAGCATCTTTTGTTGGAAAAACGAACAATACCACACAGCAATTGAATACTCATTAATAATAAATTCTGCCAGCACTCGCCTGAATAAATGTGCATTTGAAATGGTGAATGACTTCAACAATTGTGACTTTGATAAAATGAGAAATGAACTTGACGCAGTTGAGTGGCAAACAATACTCAATAGTAACTTAGATATAAACAGCAGTCTACATTTTTTAATCAAACACTGTTTGCGTTAGTAGATGAGCTAGTACCTAAGAAACGCAAAAAAGTTTTCAACAATTCTAAGAATCCGGTCTGGTTTCAATATATTGTGAAAAATCTTATCTTCTTCCAATTTTCAAATCAGGCAAACGCTCAGACGTACAAAATTATCGGGGCATTGCAATTATATCATGTATACCGAAATTGTTTGAATCTATTGTGAACATGAAACTCTTTGAACAGGTTAAGCACTTGATCACAAATCGCCAACATGGTTTCTTTAAAGGCAGATCCACTGCCACTAATCTCTTAGACTTCGTGACATTTTCACTTGCTGCAATGGATAGAGGTAACTCTGTTGAAACTTTTGTACACGGATTTCAGTAAGGCTTTCGATAGAGTTGACATCTCTTTATTACTCTTTAAGCTTCAGCGATTAGGTTTTTCGGAATATTTGGTTAGATGGATTGAATCATATCTTAGAGATAGAACACAGTTAGTGCGCTTTCCATAATAAATTGTCTTCGCCAATTAAAGCTACTTCTGGTGTACCACAAGGATCACACTTAGGTCCATTATTGTTCATTCTTTTGTTAATGATATAACACTCATATTAAAAACGCCTTTAAGGTCCTTATTTATGCCGATGACATGAAATTGTACATGGAAATTTGTGATGATGCTGACTTAGCCGTATTTCAACAAGAAATTGACGATTTTTTATAACTGGTGCTCAAAAACCTTCTCGATATAAACGTGAAAAATGTAGCATAATTTCATTTTACTAGAAAGCAGATATTACAAACATTACCTGTAAGCTAGGCCAGGAACGAATTATACGATGCACAAAAGTGAGAGACTTAGGGTTATTATTAGACTCCAAGTTGACCTTTTGTAGAACATTATAACGTCATTATTCATAAAAGCACATAACATGCTTGGATTCATTAAACGTTTCAGTTATCATTTCAATGACCCTTACACGATAAAAACACTCTATGTGTCCTACGTCAGATCAATATTAGAATACTGTAGCATTGTCTGGTCACCCTATCAAGAAGTCCACTCAAATCGAATCGAATCAGTACAAAAACAGTTTTTGCTTTTGCTCTTAGAAAGTTAGGTTGGTCAACCTACCGCTTCCGTCATATGAATCTCGGTGCCTACTAATTAATATCGAAACACTCAAGAAAAGAAGAGAAGTTGGTTGTGTAACATTCGTTAATGGTTTAATCTCACATCAGATAAAAGCAGAAAGCCTTCTGTCAGGCTTGAACTTTTATGCACCTACGCGTACCTTGAGAAATCGTGACTTATTTCAACTAAATCTGCAACGCACATCCTATGCTAAAATGGACCGCTCAACTCTATGATGAACATATATAATAAATATTGTGAGGTCATCGACATATCAATGTCTAACACGCTAGTGAGGAAAACAATGAATAGTATAGCATAATAGTTGTCTAGTGATTAAAACAGATAGTGTTTAAGTGAAACAATGTGTTTGTAGTCTACAATGCTTGACGAAATAAATAAATAGATAACAAAATGGCAACTTTAATGGTGTTATAAGACTTTAGTAAGGCATTTCATATTGTGATAAACTTTTTCAATACTTTAAACAGGATCAACCTTCAGAAAACCTAATGTTTTCCTACTTAACAGAAAGACACCAATTCGTTGAATTTAACAACAAACGGCCTAAGAAAATATTGGTATCATGTGGTGTACCTCAAGGGTCTATACTGGATCTCCTGCTATTCTCAATGTACATAAATGATCTACCCGTTGCACTATCATTTCGTAAGTTCCATTTATACGCTGATGATTGCCAGTTGTATATTTCAGGTAAACATAGTGATCTTCGAAATAGTTAGGAAAATGATCATCGACATTAATAATGTGGTCAGGATGGTGTGATAATTTTGGACTAACACTAAACACCAAGAAAACCCAATCCATTATTTTCCGTACAAAACGTATGTGTGTGCGAGATGCCCCGATGGTAAAAGTTGGGGATAACATTATTGAATATTCTGAAACAGTTAAAACCTTGGAATTATCATTGATTGCAATATGAATTGGAATGCTCAAGTTAATGCTGTGTGTGGTAAAGTATACAACGCTCTCCATAACTTAGTAATATTAAGACATTACACCCCTCACCATATTAGACTAAAAATGGCTAGATCTCAAATTATTAAACTTTTGGATTACGGAGATGTACTATTTGGACTTGTTTCTCAAAGAAACCTCAGAAAACTGACACTAGTCTTTAACACTATTAGAAGATATGTATTCAATTTAAGAAAGTTTGACCATATATCAAATTATGCCAATCTACTTCTTGGATGCAGTTTTTCTCACCATCTTAAGATTAGAACATGCATACATAAAATACTATGTAACCCTCCTAAATATCTCGAAAACTTATCGTTACTGATTATTTCGAGATACTACACAAAGTACTTGAAGGATTCATTTCGTCACCACGCGGTCAAATTATGGAACGAGTTACCGTCAAATTGTAGGCTTGAAAGACATTTTCATTCGTTTAAACATAGAATTACATCATTTTTCAACCGTAGTTAGAGTACAATGGCATTCTGCAATTAGTTATAGTTATGGCATCATATACTTTTAAAACATTTAAAGGTTATTTATGTTACAATGTAGATTAATCAATAAATATGTAAATAAATAAGTAAGCTCACATCTACTCGATTCGAAGCTTCGGGTGGCACCAATAAATCGGCCTTCTCTCCCTCGATTGAAACTTCGTTCAGCAGCGTTGTGGCTGACTTTGTGAAGGAGATGAAAAGTTCACTTCAAGTTCCAACCCAACCTATCATAGGATTAAGCGACAACAGCACTGGCGTGGATTTCCGGTGACCCCGCTCGGCAAATCATCCCAGCATCGGATTGGAGACATGTACCGACAAAGTTAAACCCAGCCGATCTTCTCACGCACGGAGTAGCTCCATGCGTGCTAGCAACGTCCAAACTTTGGTGGCATGGACCAGATTAAGAGCAGCAACACCAACCGGTCGTGATGAAGAAAGCATCAACAGTGAAGTCAGGCAGTAGTCACCTGTCCTAGCTCACGATCAGCAGCGACATTATCGAGGGCTTGATAAACAAATATTCGTCCTACGCAAAATTAATAAGAGTGCTGGCGTGGGTTATTCGATTCGGTGAAAATTCTCAACTAGATCGCCGTCAACGTACTTCCGGAGCAAGTTTCTGAATCTCAACCCGTTTATGGATAGTAGCCGGCTAAGGGTGGGCGACAGGCTCGCCAGAGCCAACCTCGAGTACTGTGCAAAGCATCCGTGGATCCTTCCAGCTAATAGTAGGTTAGCAAATGTAATATTTCAGTTTGAACACGGCCGAAATAACCATTTAGGACCGACTGCTTTGCTAACAGCCGTTAGAGAAACGTTTTGGATCTCTCAAGGGAGAAACTTAGCTCGAAACACCGTCTGGAAGTGCGTAACATGCCACAAGAACACACCAAACCGTGGCATGCTTCACCAAATAATGGGACAGCTTCCGACAAACCGAACTACATCAGCACCACCCTTTTTCCATTGCGGGGTGGATTACGCCGGACCGATAAATTTTATGGATAAACGAACTCGTGGAGCAGCCGCATCAAAAGGATACATCGCTATATTTGTATGTTTTGCAACCAAGGCGGTACACATAGAATCCGTATCTAAACTCTCCACCAAGGCATTCATGGCGGTTATAAGACGCTTTACGGCGAGGCGATGGCACTTTGGACATATATATATATATATATATATATATATATATATATATATATATATATATATATATATATATATATATATATATATATATATATATATATATATATATATATATATATATATATAAGTTAAGTCCGATACCTCGGATTTCACTTTTTTAAAAATAACTTGAACTACACGCTTTCGCTGTCGAAACTGGAATGGTTTATTGAATTCTAATGGAGACCTAAGTGCCCTGCCTTTGTACCTCTAAAACTGCTGACTTGACGCTCAGCAACGATGGTCCTCCGGTGGTCACGTAGTCCAGGTGGATATTGCTGATGGTAGGTGTCGCGTTGCATCCGTTGGTGCTCCACTTCGATGTTGCTGACTTCGCTGTATCGCTGTTGGTGTTTATTGATTGTCCAGGTATTGCTGATTTATCAGTTAAGTTTGGTTGGGCAGTATCGTGTTTAACTACTCCCCCCATAAGCATTGCTCGTCCCGGAGCAATTTCCTGTTTGTGAATTTCCAGTATTTGCTGATGCCGATGGCCAAAAGTATGATTATGAGAGTGATGATGGTGCTGAATGCTATGGATCCGATTCGGTATTTGAACTCTATAGTTTTTAGATGTTGTCTGTTTTCCAAATGCAGATCATATGGTTCCGAAAGGTTTATGTGTCTTTCTACGTGCAACGTTTCGATTTTTGTAAGTTGCAACGGAAGAATTGATGGCTGTTCAAATCGTAGTTCATAATTCTCGAAAAGTTCGTTTTGATGAACAACGAACAGTTGTGAAACGTGACCAGATGAATTCCTCTCAACGTTTCTGGTTGGATGCCGCAGGTGCTATTAATGATTACGTCTTGGTGAACGGTTTTGCACTAATAGTGTTCCTAGAGCTATCGTTTTCGTATTCGTTGATGGTGGTTTTTCTGATACCGGGCATTGCCCAGGTTGTCCTCTTAGAGTGGAGCTTCACATGCATTGCTGCTGATGTCCACTAGTTGATTCCTCTCACAGATCGTAACTTGGTTGGCTTCTCGACATTGGGATGTTATAGCTAGTATTTGTTCCGGGTTTATGAAAACTGTGTTGTGCGTCAGCGTCACTGAGTGGTTGTTGTTGCGGATCAACGGTTCGATGATAACTTTCTCGTAAGATGTAGGTTGTAGTCTGGGGATGTTTACGCATATGATGGTTGATGATCCTTTATGTAATGTGGTGGTCGTTAGGTAGTTGCTAGCGTCGTCAAAGTGTTGAATTTTGAGGCCCTGATCTACGATCTCCTGAAGAATGATTTGTATTTCTTTTGGTGTGAGTAAAAATTTGCTAACAATATTTAATTTTGATAACATAATTGCGTATTCTATTGCTTTTAAATTTTCTAGGAATGCATCTAATTGAAAAGCTATTGAAATTTTTTGGTTCTCTGACAGAATGTAATCATCGTTTTCAAAATTGAGTTTAACATGTTTTGGTGATTTCTGATTTCTTTGCTCACTAGGTTAAGCCTGTTCTCAAATTTAGAATTGATTTTAATTTGTCTATTATTTTGTTTGATAAAAGAATTGCCTGTTTTTCTCAATTCGTCTAAATTATTATTGATTATTTTAAGATCTTCTGCGCCAAGATTACCTGTTATGAATTTAATTGTACTTCCTAAAATGTCAATAGACCTCCTGAATCTGTTTGATTGAGAATTAAGTGTGCTGTAAATGAATTTTACTTCTACATTTGAATAATTTCTGCTAAACTGCTTGATAAATTTTTAGTTTGGCTAATCACATTTTCTAAAATAGATATTGAAATTTCAAGTTGTGAGAAATCGATCACATGCAATAATCTGTCGTATCCTGCAATTACTCGTCCGTCCCCCCTTTTAAGAAGCAACGCTCCTGCGTTGTTCGTAATGTCATGAATCTGTATAGATTGCCCATGGGATGGAAATGAGGTTTGCCATATTGTCCTTCCTGAAATGAAATTCATGTTAGTTTGTTCTTTTAATATTTTCTTTGTGTATTTCCTGCCCAGAGTCGTCTTTAAGTAATCTACCTTGATCTTCGGCGACTATGACCGGTGAATACACGGGATGTGTTTTTCTTTATTCCTTGCACTCTTTTGTATTTAGTTGAATTTTGTTGGAATTCAGGTATGCTTTCCTTACTTTTATTGTGATAGCGTAAATTTTCTTGTTTAGATTTTTCGTGG
Source organism: Armigeres subalbatus (assembly GCF_024139115.2). NCBI lineage: Eukaryota > Metazoa > Arthropoda > Insecta > Diptera > Culicidae > Armigeres > Armigeres subalbatus. Next base: position 108,593 of record NW_026941851.1, read on the forward strand.
GCCAAAAATGATCTCGTCGTAAACTTTTGTTTCTATTTTCTACTAGCATTTCCATATCGAGAGGCCTTTCTTGGGAGTCTTTCAACCCATAAAAGCTTCTCTAGGCTTCATTTTAATCGCGGAATGAAGTGTTATTATATTGGGTGCAAGCAATATAGAAGATTTCTTTTAGGTCTAAATCTTTAAATGTTGGTTTGATACAACGAAAGATTTCCGCAATGGTTGGAGTGGAATCTCTCTGACTGTACCGTTACTCTCACTGTGGTTAGCTGGTGTAAAGAATACTTCAATTTTGAGGGTCGTGAAGTAGTCCTCTAATTTCGATTGATCTTAAGGATGGTTCGTTGTCACAAACTATTTTACGAGGTGTTCCATAAATTTTCATAAACTTTATCAATCCTTTTCTCACGTCTATAATGTTACGGGATTTAATGTGTGTCAACGATCCGAACCTCGAGAATTTGTCAATAGCTGAAAGGAGATAAGTTTTCTCTGCGATAAAATGTCAATGTGTACTATGTCTAGGGGTCTTTCCGGGCTAGGTGTACTGCCTAATTTCAAATTGAAAGGGTGACGATCATACTTATTTTTTATTACATGTTTCACAAAGCTTGATGTAATCTCGTATCTTTGCTTTCATCATAGGGAAGAAAAAATCTGTTCGAGATTTGTTCGTTGTTTTCCCAGATGCCTCTATGAGCGCGATCGTGCGTTTGCTCAAGAATGAGGTTTTCTTCCTCTGGGGTTCTTAAGTCTATCAGTAACTTCTGTGTTAAATAGACTTTGAATTGATTCGCTCTATTAAAATGATTTTTATACACGGTTTGGATAAGATTCATAAGGTTCTCTGGACAATAAATACAATTTATCCTTTTATTTACCATAAAATCCCTGAACATGTTGAATATTATTGGTACCCCAAAGTTAAGTCTCGTTATTGTTCTGCGGTAAACTCTTGGAAAGATTTCCTCTTGTAATGATCTGGTTCATTGGGTCCTATTTTCAAAATTATTTGGTTACTGAAGGCATTTAATGGCTGTTCTGTACATTTTATAAACTCAGAATCATCGGTATCGGCTGAATGAACAGTCATATCAGATGATGAACTTTCATTATTATTAATCTCATTTCGAATCCTAGAAGGCTATCAGCGACTACGTTCTGCTTACATTCCGGGCGGTAACGTATTTCGTAGTCGAATTCACTCAGTGAAAGACGCCATATGGACAAGCCTATTGTTGGTGTCTTTCAAGTTTAGACCATATGTGAGCGGCTTATGATCCGTGTATAAAGTGAATTTTCTTCCGTACAGGTACGGGCGAAAATATTTGTAAGCCCAAACTACGGCTAAGAGCTCTTTCTCTATAGCCGAGTATTTTTCTTCGGACTTGTTAAGCAGGTTCAAAGCGAAAGCTATTGGCTTATCGTTTCCGATAGTTCTTGAGAGAGCACAGCGCCAATTGCAAAATTGCTGGCGTCTGTAGTCAGATGAATTGCTTAGAAAAGTCGGGGTACTGTAAAATATTACTTCCTGATAGTATTGCTTTACAGTGTTCAAATGCGTTAACAAAATCTTCTGTATGAGAAATGCTTTCTCCTTTTCTCAGAGCATTAGTTAACGGCTTCGCAATTTTGCAAGGTCCTTGATGAATTTGCGATAGTATCCTAGAATTCCTAGGGAAGCCGCGTAATTCCTTTTCATTGGCAGGTAATGGCCACTCTTGAATAATTTTTATTTTGTCCGGGTTCGGTTTAACACCATCCGGTGTGACAATGTGGCCCAAAGAAAGCAACTTCCTTTCTGTAAGTAAACCTCGCCTCTCAGGTCCAATTGTACTTTAAGATTGCTGTTTTGCAACGTCTTGAAAATTTTTGCCAAATTATCGATGTGCTCCTGTTAAGCTTGTGGAAAAAGACAATGATGTCATCCATATACACCAAACAGATGACACCTTATGTGTGTTCGAGAGAAGAACATTGTCCATCACAACGTTGAAATGTTGATGGCGCGTTCTTTAGCCCGAAGGGCATCCCTGCAAAAATTCATGGTAGGTCCATTTTCGACGCACTGGAACGCTGTTTTTCGGGATGTCCTTTTCTTCTACTACTCGACCTGGTGAAACCCAGATGCCGAGATCTAGCGTGGAGAAATACATGCTCCTTCCTAATTTGTCAAGGATATCGGTGATGTTCGGTATCCCGGATATCGATCATTCTACCGTTTTTCTGATTTAACTTGCGGTAGCTCTATTACTAGCCGCCATTTCTGCTTGCCAGAGGCATCTAACTTTTTTGGTACTATCCATACCGGAGAAGTCCAAGGGCTAATCCGAATGACGAATGATCCCTTGATCGAGCAGTTTTGCGATTTGTCTCTGAACTTCTCTCTCGGTGACAACAATGGGCACCTATAGGACTTAGCATGAATTGGAGCTTCGTCCTTTGTTTTAATATTATGTTTTATTGCGCTCGTGAAAGGAAAGTTTCGAGCCTTCCATGAAAAAAAATATTTTCGTGTTGAGGAAACTAACTTAAGTAGTTTCCTTTTTCTCATCATCATTAAAGATGCTCTGTCCTAAGTTGGATCGTATAAAGATTTTTTCAGGTTACTGTTGCATTTGTTTCCTTGACTCTAACGTAATGGCTTTCCAAAATTATTAATTTCTGGGTTTAAGGGATATCGTTGTTAATTGCTTGACACTACAGGCTTCGGAAGAATGATTCATAATAGGCATTACAACATGAGAGTCTTCTGCTGAGTATAATCCAGAGTGAATTATAACGTGCGAGTTGATTTCCAAATCTTCCTCTAATAAAAAATCACCTTTAACTGCTATAGGAGATCTTGATGAATTTAGTTTCGTGGAAGCATTCAGATGTAAGCGATATTGTATCAGGGTACTTACATTTCATTTTAATCTTTCCTCGAGGAAATTGTAATTCGTTGCTACCAGTAATAATATTTGGCTTTGAGGATTTTTAAAGGGATTCATAGGCCTATAAGGCCATCAAAAAATGGGTGGAAATCGAAAACGAGAAATATTTGCTTTTTGAAGTAATTCAGGAATGGTAATGAAAGGGTTCAGTTCTACAAATTGATTAACTGTATGTGTGCCTCTTACGTTTCTCTTTGCAGTAGTAGGAGTTGGTGTACCTACAATTTTGTAAATTTATGTGTTTTTCAGAAATATAGTTACGATTACTTCCAGAGTCGATTAAAAATTTGAGTTCGCCTTTGTTTTGTTAAAATGGTGATGTATGGAATGGAAATTATTTATGTTCGACCTCTTGATGTGACCGCCGGCCTGCTGAAAATTTAAATCATCGACATGAGTTGGTTCACTTTTGTTTTTGGTTCGGGATCATTTTCTGCTGTCGGTTCAGAATGTCTCGACAGTAGATGCTTCGTACTGTTCTCGACGGCGTGCTCGTTTGAATTGCATTCTGCGGGTTGATAATAGTCGTAAAATTCTGACCAGGATAAGTAGTAATAGTTATCGTAATAGTTGTCGTAGTTGTATGTATCGTGCTCTCATATGATAGTTGGGTCTATTCATATAATTTAACTTTACTGGACCTGATGGAGTGATCGACTTCATCGGGACTTGTTTTGGTTGAGGTGTAAATCATGGAGCAAAGCTACATTCTTGTTGATGGGACGTTGTTGTTGGGGCAGGTTAAATAGATGCAGCGGATTTGAATATTGCTGTCTGGGGAAGTTGAACTGAGGCGGATTTGGGTGTTTTCTTGAACTGGTTGTTGAATGGATTAGGATTAAATGAATTCGATTTGTATGTGGGGATTGGATTTTCTTTGCATTGGCGTGGAATGGCTTATATAAAAGTCGGGAATGGTACGCGATGTTGCCATTGGATGCATTTGGACAGTAGGGACGTTGGACTGGTTTGATTTCAGGTATTGGAGGCGGTATCTGTTTTGTTTGGATTTCTTTGCATAAAGCGGTAATTGAAGGCTTCTTCTAAACAAAGTCTGAGTGCATCTTTTTTAATGTTGGGGGTGCTTGTGCTCTAATATTAATGGGTCCAAGAGGGTCCTTTAATCCACCTTTAAGAACACTCTTTTAGTCCCATTTGTTGATATAGCGTGCTTCTTTGGATGATTTTATTTTGGATTTGTCTCTATTGAGGTTTAATAAATTAACCAGCAAATGAGAGAATGTTAGAGGGATTTTTTAGTATAGAAGTCTTCCACCATGGTATTAGTTTTGCACCAACCCTGTACCAGATCCTTTTGTCAAGGGATTACCTCGTCCCTACCAGATCGCTGTGGTGGGTGATTAAATTGGTTTTTATTTCGCTCCCAATCCAGCCTGGTTCTGTACAATTCTAACATCGTTATCGGCGTCACCTATAATTTTCTAGCGTATCAGCTTTCAGAACCCAGATTGTATGGCATAGTGGTGTTGGTGCACTGAATTGACTAGTGGTATGGAGATTTTCAATAGATCTCAAAAATGAATGCAGTTTCACGGGATTTCCGTCGAACAGATGGGAGGTCGTCCCTTTAAATGATTTGAGGTGTTTTTAGCATAGTCGCTTTCAAAATTGGTGCGGCGTTTGTTCGACTTTCTCTTGAATTATGGGCGCGGGTGCCGCAGCTGCGTTGGCTTTTGCCCGGCCAATTGTGCTGCGTGTAATGCATGCGCTGCACCTTGTCAAGCTTTCTAATCTTAATTGCTGGATAATTTCATCCTCTCTTCTAATTCGATGCTGAAGAGCATTTTACTTGATGCTGAATTTGGATCCATTGTAATAAGAAAAATTATTCTTACTTATTGAACTAGCTAATTTTATCACTTTTAGATATTTTGTTAATAAATGTTTCTGATCACTTGTTAAAATGTTGATCTTAATCACTTGTTAATTCATAAATTCTTCGTTTTCATATAATATTCCACTTTTCCAAATTGTTATTAAATTTAGGTTATTCAAAATATATAAAAAATACAGACTTACTCCTTGATTACATGCGGATGTTCGCTTCGTGATCTAGGATGATATCCGGATTCCAATTTCGTCGATCGAATAGCACCTGTTTTCTTGGAGTTCCTAGTTTTCACTGCTTTGTTGAAGTTTAGAAAAGAACACTTAATTCTCTTGTAGAAATTTGGTAAAATCACTTATATTTTTTTTTGGATAAAAGGGTTCTGCGGACACTGAGCTTGACACTAATCCACGATGTTCACTCGCGGGTGCTTAAATTACGGTACATGTTATTCTCACTTATCCACGCCATGATCTGCGCCAGTTAAGTCCGCCGATACCTCAGGATTTCACTCTTTTTAAAAAAATAACTCTGAAACTATTACGCTTTCGCTGTCGTGAAACTGGAATGGTTTATTGAATTCTAATGGAGACCTAAGTGCCCCTGCCTTTGCATACTCCAAAACTGCTTGGACCTTTTGACGCCCAGCAACGATGGTCCTCCGGTGGTCACGTAGTCCAGGTGGATATTGCTGATGGTGGTAGGTGGTGTCGCGTTGGGTATCCGTTGGTGCTCCACTTCGATGTTGTGGACTTCGCTGTATCGCTGTTGGTGCTTATTGATTGTCCAGGTATTGCTGATTACTATCAGTTAAGTTCTTGGTTGGGCAGTATCAGTGTTTAATTTATATATATATATATATATATATATATATATATATATATATATATATATATATATATGTTAAAGCGATAATGGCACAAATTTTTGTCGGCGCAGACTAATGAAATGAGGAATTGGTATGGCAAAAATCAACACCGTAGAATCATGGTTTCCCAAACTGTGGGTCCCGACCCCAGAAATGTCGCGACAACGGATTGTTGGTGGGTCGCGCAGAACAAATATTAATTGCAGCTCGAATGCCGAAACTTTTGATCATTTTTTTCAGGAACATTATTTCAAGTTCAAACCGCATTCTATTTTAAATACATATCCATAACCACGCTATTTTATTTAAAGATTTATGCCTTAAATGAAGTAAAATAAAAACGCTAACATTTTGACAAACAATACCATCGTCATTTTTTGCATTTGTACATGTAAGGTAACGTGAATATTTTTTATGTGGAAGAAGCGGAAACAGATGACATTCTGATTCAATTAATGCTTAATACTACTTGGTAAAATGCATTTTTACATAGAATTGGGGTCCCTTGTGAGACATATAGAATTTTGCTAGGTGGGTCGCATACCCAAAGGTTTGGGAAGCTCTGCCGTAGATCACAACGATCGAGTAGCAAATGGGTGGAACCCTGTGGCATATCAACCCACACGGATCACCACATATGGGCGGACTATGGGAAGCGTAAAATCTGCAAAACACCATCTGAATATAGGAGTAACGCAAAACGCTAGGCTCAATTTGCGACTTTACTCTCAGAGGCTGAGGGCATCCTGAATTCGCGTCGTATCTCACCGGCATCAAGTGATCCAAACGATTTTCAGCCGTTAACACCAGGACATTTTCTTATCGGCCGATATTAACAGCAGTGAATGAGCAAAACTATAGCCCAAGCACGGATGAAGCATATGATGTTAGATTTCGGTATATCCAGTTTTTTACGCAGATCATACCATACATTTTGAATCACCTCCATTGACATTTCAGTGTACACTATTGGCAATTCTTCTTTTTTATAATTAGATCATTAGGTATCGATCAAGACGT
>NW_026941852.1:0-5688 GCF_024139115.2 Armigeres subalbatus
ATGCCGTTTGGCCGAATAGTTAAAAAAAATTGACCACAGTTTACGAGTGGTCCTTCTTCCTACTTCCTTCTTCTTTCTTTTTCTTTCTACCTCCTTCCTTCCTCCTTATTTCATTTCCCTTCTTTTTTCTTTTTTTCCATCCTCTACCTTCCTTCTTCTTCCTTCCTCCCTCCTTCCTTCTTTCTTCTTCCATCTTCCTTCTTTCTTCTTCTTTCTTCCTTCTTCCTTCTTCCTTCCTCCTTCGTTTTTTCTTCCTTCTTTCTCCTTTCTTCTTCTTTCTTCATTCTTCCTTTTTTCTCTTCTTTCTTCTACCTTCTTCATTCTTGCTTTGTCCTTGTTCCTACTTCCTTCTTTCTCCTTCCTTCTTCCTTCTTCCTTCTCCATTCTTCCTTTTTCCTTCTTCCTTCTCCATTCTTCCTTTTTCCTTCTTCCTTTTTCCTTCTTTCTTCTTCTTTCTTCCTTCTTCTCTCTTCCTTCTTTCTTCTTGCTTCTCCATTATTTCTTCTTCCTTCTTCATGCTTCCATCTTTCTTCTTCCTTCTTACTTCCTCCTTCTTTCTTTCTTCTTCTTTCTGCCTTCTTCCTTCTTCTTTCTTCCTTCTTCTTTCTTTCTTCTTCTTTCTTCCTTCTTCTTTCTTCCTTCTTCTTTCTTCCTTCTTCTTTCTTCCTTCTTCTTTCTTTCTTCTTTCTTCCTTCTTCCTTCTTCCTTCTTCCTTCTTCCTTCTTCTTTCTTCTTTCTTCATTCTTCCTTTTTCCTTCTTCCTACTTTCATTCTCCTTCTGTCTTCTTCTTTCTCCCTTTTTTTTCCTTCTACCTTCTTACTTTTTCCTCTTTAATTCTTCTTTCTTCCTTTTTCTTTCCTCCTTCTTCCTTCTTGCTTCTCACTACTCACTTCTCACTTCGTAAGGTATTTCGTAACGTATTTCAACAATTCGGCCAAACGGCATTCGGCCAAATGGTGTTCGGCCAAATGACCCTTTCGGCCAAATGGCATTCGGCCAAACGACATTCGGACAAATGGGATTCGGCCAAACGACATTGGGCCAAACGGCATTCGGCCAAATGACCCTAAACCGTAAATCTTATGGAAGGGGGTCGCGACCCCCAAACTTTGGGAAGCAATGTCTAAGCCATTCAAACTACCTTAGAAAATATCCACTAGAGACTAATTTAAGTTTAGACATTTGATGGAGTCCGCATCCGCCCTGCTTCTCTAAAATATAGAAAGTTGTTTATTGTGTTGAACTTAATCCTAGAATTAAAAAAACACATTAATAAAGGAAAAAAAAGAAAGTTGTTTGTTATGATCTTCCTCCAGGAAGTTCAAGGGTTTTCTCCGGAATGTTTTGTAATTTCCACCAGGAAGTCCAAAATTTCCTTCATAGAGAAATGAGAAGGTCAGGGAGGTCCAGAGGTTCTCCACGGTTCTTGGTCTTCCAAGAAATTCCATTTAAAGGCCTATCGGTCTTTAAAAAATTGATACAATCTCCTTGTAGTAGATAGATTAGATTGTGCTCAAAACCTAAGTTCTTGGCCATGCACAAATCTCCTAAGGTAAACTCTTTAGATCTATACGCGTAACAAAAGATTTAACCATCTGTTTTATATATTGTACAAGCTTTTTGTGGTACGTAGAATAGATTATGATCAAAGCATGACAAAATACATCCGAAAAATCCCTGAATTAAGGGCTTTAGAACTACACGTTTCTCCAAATATTTTTCTTCTTATGGGCACTCGAATCGCTGAAATCGTCAAGAAAGCTTCGATAGTTGTCAATGCCTTGCTTAATAAAGCATCTGAGCTCAAAAAAAAAGATGGACAAGCACCACCACGACATTTTGATATCAGTTGAGCATGCTGGCGCTGTTTAAGAAAAGGATGAGCGTTTTCGACATCCCCTCCCTGATGTATTGCCTAATTGCGGGTCGGGTCGGGGGATATGGACTAGTAAAAGGGAATTGGATTTAGTGGGTCAGGTAAAAAAAAGATTAAATGACACCCATCCCACACTAACTAAGCTCCTCAGTAGGGCAGTTCACATTTCAAAAATGTTCGAAAATTCCAACTCCCATATGTCTATTAGCATCATATATAACTCCTATATTATCAAAATGCTGCTAATAGACACATGGGAGTTGGAATTTTCGAACATTTTTTAAACTTGAACTGCCCTACTCCTTAGGTGTCTGTTTGCAGATTTCCGTTTATCCTTGCTAAAACAAACATCCACACTTTCTCATTAGCTGTTATAACAGCTCGCACGACCGAGTATTCTTCATATTTTGTTGCGCACCACGCGTCTCCACCAAAAGTTTCAAGACTATAGTATGACTGTCGTTGCTGATCACTCTCTATAAAACAAATATGGTCTCGATCAAGTATTTCTCGACCGATAGACACTGAATTAGTCATTTGAACAATAATGCAAGGTACAGCTCCTGACTCTGTCTCCACAGGAGCTGCATTAATACCATGTTCGTCCTGAATAACCGCTACGTAGATGTTGTATCGGAGGACAAAGTCGAAAACTCCATATGTTTATTAAGAATTTAAGATATGATGAAATTTAGAGCAAACATTCTTTATCCTAAGGTGACGACGATAGGGGGTGGGATGATCTTTGGTAAAGGGAAGGATACGGGGGAGGGGTGTTGTTTATATAGTTATCGATCAGCGCTGCGTAACTTTTGAACCCCTTTGGCCGATTTCAACCCAGTTTGGAAAACATATTTTTCACCCTAAGGAGGCGACGACAAGGAGTGGGATAATCTTTGGAAAAGAGGGAGGGTGCGGGGTATAGGGAATTGTTTAGGTTTTGATCAACTCAAATAAACTGGGAAAAATATGGGGTTTTTATGCCAGTTTGTTGGGGGGGTTTTATGACCACCTCAAACTGGCTTTTCCCTCAATCAAACTTCATTTGAACTCCATCAGATGGAGGTAACAATAACATAAATAAATAGACCGCATCGTGCTTTCGTGCTGAGCGGTTCTTTTCTCTCTTTGCGGAAGAAAGTTTTGACGTAGGACTTACGTCTCTCTTTACTATACCGGGTGTCATTTCAAAATATTCAAATCGACCGCGTTACGCTGTGTTGAAAGATTTAAAACGTTAATAGCGTTCGTCTCAGTGGACGAATTTCTGCGGTAAGCCCCTCAATCGACAGATTTCAAGTATGCCTTCCATGTCCATGCTTGATAAGACCCGAAAAACTTGTTTCAATAGGCATGAAACTGTTTTCAATGAAAAGCATTGAGATCCAGAGAACCTATAAATATGGGTACCGCATAATTCTTGCATCATTCCATTACCACGCTCTGATTGGTGCAGACACCAGCGAATGAGCAGCCACTGGGTCTGCCGAGAAGCCATAAAATAGCGCAACGCGATTGTTTCCTTTCATTCTGACCGGGACAAGCGAAGCAACCGCATCATCGATTGAACAGCACTCACGCCTTTTAGCAGGGAATGAAGTCTGCACCGACCGCTTTTTCGGCTAGACACCATCGAAGCGACCATCATCAGCCGAAACCTAGCCTGTACGAAACCGGGCAGTCCACCCTACAGACCCGAGAAAGCAGCAATGCTGAGCAGATACCGCGGTATACCGGCAGCAGCAGAGTCGAGCCGAGACCGGCCGGCATCGGTGCTGAGCCGAGACAGGCTGAAGAAAAACAACATGATGCAGCATGTATGTCCAAAAAACAAACGGTTCTTCAGAGAGCCAATAATAGAGATCAATATCAATGCTTTCAATATCCTTCGGGAAATTGTACTTGGGTGCCAAATCCAATATTCTAGAGATAAAATTTTATGCGTGATGTTCTTAAATAGCGTCAAAACTAACAGTGGTTAATTTTTCTGATTTATGCCTTTAAAGATTCATAAGATGTCCAAATCTCTCACATAATCTTATTTGGATAAAAAAAAACACCGATAACAGCTCAAACATTAATAAACAATCAATCGATTTTTCATCAAATGTTGGATTTTTTTGGCATTGATAAAAAAATATGTAGATAAACATTGTTTGATACTGACCGCACACAAAGCGAACGTGACTGAATGATCGTCCCATGTTACCAATTCTAAGTCTTATCACCCGAAATCCCATGTCCGGGTGTTTCTTTCCTTCTACTACTAACAATGTTGTCTCAGAAAACAACACGTACTTCCCACCTGAACTGCAATTCTAAGCTCGCTTGCCCGGCTTATTGGCCTGTATCAAGCGAAAAGTCCCGTTAGGAAATAGACGCCAGCAGCGAGCAACAAGCGTAAAAAAGAAGAAGCCCTTCTTGAACGCGTTGATGATGATGACGCTTTGGCTGACAATGAAGCGAGATATACGACATTAGCTGATTGGCCCACCAATTAGGAAGCAGAGAAGATTCAAAATTAAGTAGGTCCCGGGTGGAGGGGAATAACAAATAAATAACTTAATAATAATTAATTTTGCTGTGATATCAGATTTTGTAATTCCTATGTTATTAATGAATAACATAAAATAGCATCCGAACAGCAAATTTTGTTATAGTAGTAAAATTTGTTATTTTTATGCTATTGTATGGAAGAATAGAACAACAAATGAAGAACACATTTTGCAATCATAACAAAGTTTGTTATTCTTTTATCATTTGCATTTTCAATATATCAATATTAACTGATTTTGATATTTCCCTTTCTGTAACTATTTTGCTATTGGTTTGCTCTTACGATGGGCTGAGATACAGTCTACATCCTCTGCTGAGTCAACTTGTGGCTTATTTCAGGCAGTCCTTCAGTGGTAAGGTTGCCACTGTCGAGGCTAATATTCCGTGACCGGACAGATACTTCCTGATTTTTTTTTGATGATTCTTGTTCGAGGTAGATTTGATTTCTGTGTCGGTTTGGTGAGAAGATTTTGCCAAGGAATGGTATGCAACGCCGATTATTAGCATTAGCATTAGCATTGAGCAATTCGCACAAATTCGTAGGTGGTACAAGCCTGGACTATTGTGTGAGAGTAGCATCACTTTCATCCGTTACCACAGATATTGATTTGGGACTAATCACTATCTCTTAGATGGAAGCACACTCTCTCCAATAGTCCAGATCTATCCTGGCTACGTCCTTGCGAATGCTGGGGAAGGGGAAGGATGATTAATCGGACACCTACTTAAGAAAGATGCAAAGAACTCTACGACCTCTCATAGGTGCCACGGGAGGTTTTTTTGGAATTGTTATTGTGGAATGTTATAGCAGTAGGAATTGTGTTGGTAGAACGTGAAACACAGAAAGAACTATAATAGAAATACAAAGTAGGAAAGGGACGAGCCTGGAATTGAACCCACGACCTCCTGCTTATAAGGTAGAAGCGGTACCACTAGACCACCGATCTCGTCTGGTATGCAACGCCGATTATTCATCCAGAATAGTTGATGTGATAAATTTGGACATATTATGTGTCTTAAAGGCATGGTCAAGTCAAGTCCTACGTCCACTTAGCGGTTATGTCACAGTCACAGACATTACCCACTGTTCGTTTTTAATACTACCCGAAGCAATTTTAATTTCTAAACAGTGCTTCTCAGCGCTATTTGTATCCACTGATCCCGTTATGATCTTTCCTTGGACTCGTGCCTTCGTTTTACGTTGGACCCGTTTGCGGAAGTAAAATTCCGACAAGCGGTGGTAATCCTGCAGGGA